>NW_019524865.1:824052-854052 GCF_002814215.2 Seriola lalandi dorsalis
CCCACCCCCCCGTGCCAGCTGACCTGAATCCCACTCCAACTGCCCTCTGCCCCGAGCTGTAGGGCAGAGCACGCTCCCTGCTCCTGCCCCCCAACCCCCCTTCGCTCCGCCACAGTCCTTCACTCCTCACAAGTGATAGGGCGGCCCAGGGCATGTAGCAGTTTTAGACAGGTCAGATAAAGTGTTTTTGTTTGTTTCTTGTGAGTTTTCATGTTTTTTTTTTTCTTGTGTGTGTGTGTGTGTGTGTGTGTGTGTGTGAGAGTGAGTGCAAGCTGTTGTTGATAGAGAGAGAGAAAGAGAGAGAGAGATGGAAGTCATCAGAGCCAAGTGGACGAAAGATCAATTCACATAAAAAGTTTCAGTGTGTGTTTTTGTGTGTGTCTTCATGCGGGAGCAACATAAGCGACTGCTGAAACTAATAACAACTGGGTCACACACACAAACACTGTAATTTACAACTTTTGTGACAATGTCTGACAATCAAAATCTCAATATTTTATACTCAGTGTCCCACCGAGAAACTCCTTAAAGCTGATTTGTCAGAGCACTTGACTTTTAACCAAAGCCGCCTCCTCCTCTTAAGCAACAAAAGCACATACAATGATGACAGCCTGTCTGTTAGTGAACCTTCTGTTCAGAAAAAAAAAGATTAAGGGGAACTCTGGAAGTGATTTGGCAGATAATAACCACAGAGACTGTTGAGACTATAATGAGAAAAAAAAAAAAGAAAAAAGGAGAAATGACAGAGCGAGTCTAGGCGACAGAAAGTTTTAGAAGACTAAACTGCTGTCAGGTGATGGATGAGCAGATAGAGGTCGGGAAATTAGAAAGAGAAAGATCCAGACAAAAAAAGTACGGAGGGAAGGAAAAAAATCCACTGGCTGGTTCAGGAGGAGTGACCCTCATGACTCTCATTTTGTCAGTAGACTTAACACCGGCCAGCACCAACAAAAGAACCATCATTCGGTTGTGTAGTATACTTATATCTACGGTGTGGCGGCAATGATTTTGAGTTTCAGCATAAATTGAGAACCAAATGAAAGTGCTGAAAATGTTTTTCAGCCGACAGAAACATTGTGAGTAAACTTCTGAAGTCTTAAATGCAAATGAAATGGGAATTGAATGTTTTTACATGAGGTGAAACCGATTACATTGTTTTCCCGAACACACTGTAGCTGCTGTGCGCTAGAGAAGACGGAATGAGTCTCGAAAGAATTAAAAGTATTCAGCCAGAATTTGTTGTTGTTCTTCAAGGTTAGATGTGTTCAATGCAGAGGCTAAGGATGATAACAAAGATACAGGACAAGGTATAAACCTGATATGTGGCTGGACTGCGAATGGGTGTTCACAGGGTGCCGTAAGTCCAAGACAGTATTTCTTTCCTGGTCAGACCATGCGCCTTGTGCTTTCATCATGTGGACACATGGGGGATGAGATCATACACAACAAAACTAAAGGTTAAATGCTGTTTTAACTTGCCGGCGTTAAATCCTCCTTCAGTTCATGGATGGCGCCACACAGCCAGGCATGTCAAAATGCTTATTTCTAAGCTTCAATATTTAATAGAAGATAATGTGTAAATGCACAATGTGCCGTCAACATAAAAAAGTAAATAGGATATTGTCACAGGAGCACAAGCGCTTGAGAGTAAATGTCCATTCATGATTTTATTTCTGTTCGCACTACAGACTGTTCGGACTGGCCGTGGCGCGCCCTGGGAAGAAGTCCCAGTTTGCCGCCACATCGGTGGTCCGGTTAAAAACTCTGAAACTCTAGCACCCAGAAATGAGACATGCGCTTATTGCAGCACGTCAGTGCAGCAAAAAAAAAAAAAAAAAAAAAAGCCTTGTTAAGAAACAAAGGGTTTCAGTCCACTGAAACACAAGAGAGCTTTCAATTTGAAACGGTTACAGTGTGAAGTGTTGAATTTGTATTAACTTGTAATGCAGTAACGCTAAGAGGGCAAATGGGAGCGGATCAAAATGAGGCATTGTACATTGTACAATTATCAAACAGGGGAAAATAGAAATAAAGGCTTGTTACCTTCTGCAGTTGAGTTAGATAAAGGGTTAGGGTCGAAACTGTTGTGGATTTGCTGAGGATGTAATAGAAACGTTTCACGCCAAACCATTTTGAAAAGAGCAGCGGCCGGCGGGAAAAGTCCGACACTCGGCTAGCCGACCAATGGTGTAGCTTCATCACATCTCACTCAGTCGAGGACATTCGCAGATGTAGTGCTGTCCCCAGGCTGATCCAGCAGAACATATGACAATACTGTAATACAGAGGTTCCTCAAGCCACGGGCCATGATGTTTCTTCCCATCAATACTTGTCATGTGAAGTCATGCTGACGTTCCTGCTTTATCTGTGCTGAAACTGATTGGATGTCAGTGCTCTGTTTAGTTGAAGCATCAGTTCATAACTGTGTGTAAAAAGGAATATGTATGATGATGACAGCCTTGAAGGTGGTGTAGGTCTTTTATTATTATGACTGTCTTGCACATGAAATTTGAAAAAATATTATCATATATCATCATATATAAGTATATGTGATCTCTGGTTTTTATTATTGTTCATTATTTGCCCATATTGTCTAGCCCTGATAGGAACCTGCAAATGTTGTTGCTTTTGTTGTTGTTTCACACAAATTGTACAAAACACATCCTCTCACTTACCTCTAGTGATATTGAGCCATGCAGGTAATATTGGTTTTTATCTGGCCAGGTTTTGAGATATATAAGAGATATATGAGATTTCTGCTTCCATTCTTAATACAATGGCGGTGAATTGAATTTTTGTTGGTGGTGTGTTGCAAATAGCATCATGTCTCTGCAGGTACAAAGTCCCCGTTTCTCTAATAATCCACAGACCACATGAATAGTTTTTATTTCATCTGAGGAAAATTCCTATTCCTGTTACAACTGTTCACAGTGTGTTCACGGGATTACCATGAGTAATCAGGGGAGCAGCCACGGCAGCAGTCAAGTGTGATTTATTTGTCCTTTGTTGTTTATACTATTGTTAACCAGTAACCATTCTTCTCTGTCCTCTTCCAGATCCTTGTGAACTCCATTACCCAGCCTGCCTTGCTGTATGAAAATGTGGTGGTGAGTGATGGGAGTCCCATCCTTCGAGATCTTCTCTTCAGCCCGGATCATCAATACTTATACGCCCTCACCGATAAACAGGTATGAGAAGCACACACGTGAACACTCACAATACGGTGATATATTCATGCAAGGTTAGCATTGTGTCCCATAAATGCATCCTACTGTTGCCGTGACAACTGTAAGGATATGATGATCTATGGTCATTTTTCTGTCTGGTGGTTTTAGGGTGAGCTCTAGTGATATACAGTGATATAAAACACACACACTGAACAAGGTGTGCATGTAAGTGTACATATGTTTGCAACGATATACACACACTGCTTCCACACTCAGATCGACAGTACTGAAAACAGATCCAGAGAAGTTTAGAGAGAGAGAGAGAGAGAGAGAGTAGAAGAAAAAAGAAAATGAGGACAGGGGAATAGCACCATAAACAGTTAATGAGGAAAGATGTATTGAAATCATACAGAGGGGGAGCAATCAAGCTAATTACATACCTACAGTGCATGTATACATTTGCAAATTAAGCAGTATTACATGTCCATGCGCGCGCACACACACACACACACACACACACTCACACACACACACACACACACAGTCATGAGTGCTAATTAATATCATGAATATTAAATGTGTCATATATAGGATGAAGCCTCATATCCCCCTTCCACCAGGGATGGCCTACAGTATACACACAACCTCTGCATTTGAATTGAAGTGTGAAAGATTTAGTCTTTCAAAGTGTGACAGTTTTAGATTTTTGAATCAAACTATGCAAGAAAAAAACCAAATGAATAATAAATCTGGTTTTCACTTTGAAGGCCCGGTCACGTCCGCATTTAAAACACTATCTAGTTTATTAGCAGTGTTTCATTTGACCTCCTCTGTGAGTGGATAAACTATGATCTACATGTTTTTCAGACATTTATGGGGCAGGAGTTAATAGTACAAATACATTATTTTTAATAAGCCTACACTTTGTGTACTTATTGTACTGGTAGCGACCAAGCTAACAAGCTTGCCAACTATCAGTTTCATTCCTTTAACAATTCTTTAATGAATTATTAAGCAGCGAAATGCAGCGAGGGGGAATAAACAGAACTGTAGCAACTCTGCAATCACTAGCATGTTCCAAGCTGGCTAACATATTAACGGTTGGCTTGGTAGCTTGATACAGTACTTTACTATGTAGCCCTGCAAATAATCACCAAACTTTTAGAACAAATAATTTAGCAAAGATACACAAATGAATTTCACTGTGTCACTTTCTGCATGATAAGGCTTTAGTTTACAGTTCATAGGGTAAATGTTGCTACTTTTATTTGATTTAGAAAATATGTATTTTCAATGGACTCATGAAAGCAAGTGCACTTAAAGAGCATATTTACCAAATCTGTACGTTTTTGTAGTCACTGTTGTCCAGTATTATGTGGCTTTTTCAAATGAATTTTTCATGATTTGCTTTTGTCTCACTGACCTCTCATTTCCCACACTTGCTCATCTGCAACATAAACGGTACAACGAAATCCTGCAGTCGTGGCATCTCGGCGTTGTTATCTTGACCTGTCTTCAAACAATTTGTCAGAGTTTAGCTGCGGCTGCTCTTCCACTTTCTCTCTTCTCCTTCCTTTACCTGCATGACTCTTATCTCCTAACGGTTAATGACCGCGATGTGATAACCTTCAATGAGACTCCCCACTATGTAGACAGTAACTGCCATGTGAGTGCTGTGTAATTTACCAGCGATTAGACATAATTGACTTCCATGTATCTGAATGAGTCCGAAGAGGAAGTGGAGTGTAATTGATACAAATGGACGTCGTCTGTGTTGATTTGACCGGGGGAAATAAGGCCCCTTCGATCATGGATAGGAGTCCAGGGAGTGACTTGTACTGTACCGGGAGATACATAAATATATACTGATGCAGAGGGAGCCTACCCACATGAACACACTCGCTGAAACACAGAATCATGTATGCATGCATAGAAAGAAAAACTTGGATTTGATTCGGATTTAATTCCCAAAATTACTAACATTGACAACAAAATTAGAATCAGTGTGAGTTCCTATATTCATTATACTGCCAACAGCAGAATAAAGCTGAATTTCTAGATCGTGACAGCGCTGCTAGATCAGCAATATTACAAAATGTACTGTAATTGCAAGGTCAAGTCTCAGATGAACCACAGAAGGTGAGTGTCTGAAAGAGAAACTAGAGCTTTGGGAAACCTTCAGAATCATTTACTGTACGTTTGCAAAAAAGAACAAAATAGTGAGCTGTCAACAGAGACTATAAGACTTAAGCAATGCTATCAATTATAATGATAATACTGTACCAGCATTGGGCCTGTATCCAATAAGTATCTGTGATTCAGCCAGCAGTGCTCAGCAGCTGCGCAGCAGGATGAAGAAAGCTGCATGGAAAGTCCATGCTGGGAGTGTTTGCAGATTTTCCCTTTTAACTCCTGTCATCTGCATTAAAGATGACTGCTATTGCCACCAGAAAGTCTGTTTCAATTATTAAAGCCAGTGCTTTATTTTTGATGAGCGCTGATATGTCCACTACATGCCTGTGCATGTTAGTGCAGCGAGTATGGGAGGTCCTGCGACAGGGAGAAGCCTGGTAGAAACCACAATGCTTCTCCGCTCAGAGTAGGGTTAGAATATAATCAGGAATCCAGTTTGAGGGTTTTTTTCTTTCTTTTTTCCTCCAAAACTCGTTTTCTTTTCTTTTCTTTTCTTTTCTTTTCTTTTACTAAAAGGAACAGTTTGATATTTTGGGAAATGTGGTCATTCATTTTCTTGCACACTTTCTTGACATGGAGGTTTTTGAGTTAGATAAAAAAAGATTAATAGCAAATGCTAGAGCCGCCAGGCGATTAGCCTACCTTAGCTTAAAAAATGAAAGCAGGGGGAAACAGCCAGCCTAAATAAATCTGCCTGTGGGTACATTTAAATTTTAATAATTACCGTATTATATTTTGTTTCCTTAATTCATACAGAAACAGAAAAACAACAAGTTGTAATTTTACAGGGAGTTGATGTGATGGCAAAAAGACTCCAGGACATGTTAGTTAGTGAACTTTATAGTCGCTGACAGGGAGGTTTCATGCTAAGCTAACTGCTTGTTGGTAGCCTCATATTTAGTATGTAGATATGAGAGTGGTATTGATCTTCTCATTCTTCTTTCAGAAAGAAAGGAAATAAGCATATTTCCCAAAACGTTTCCTCCTTTACTATTAGATATTCTTTCAAAAGCTACAATAGCAAGTTCAAATGGATTCAAGATGGTAGATTTATACAGTGGCTATATCTGTACCGGATAATTTTTGCCTCACACACATGCTGTGATGGCAATTTTTGTTTTAAATTTTATCTTTTAACTGTAATTTTGTTTCAGTGAAAATCCGAAACCACACTATTTGACAGAGTAGACAAGACAGAGTGACCATCTCTTTGGACGGCAGAGATAATGGCCTTTCACTTCAACATTGACCAAATTCACAGTCCAGTCAGAAAATGAAACAGAGTATAAGAGATAGAGAGAGCGAGAGCTGTGGTGGGAGTTGAAAAGGTGGGAAAATATAATTGGTTCGCAGGATATGCTCTGTTCCTTTCTCTGCCTCTTTCCCTGCCTCATCTTTTCAATATTCTTAGGGGTCCTCACTTTCAGATGGAGTGAGTTTGTGGAGTAAGTGCTCTCCCGGTTGCGGCTTCACACAGCATAGAATAGAATAAGGATCTTCCCTCTGCTGCTGAATGTGAACTTGTGTTCCAGACAGTACAGGACCAGAGGGTGTGCAGAGCCTCCTCAGCCTGCTGATGAGGAACGTTTTCCTAGCCAGAGGCTGTCTGGACTCCAGATAATGTATCGTGGTTTAAGGTCGCCGGCCAAGCCCAGGGGTGTATAAACTCCTGCTTTTCTTTCAAGCCAAAAAAAAAAAAAAAAAAGTATCCAAAACAAAAACTGTAGCTGTTTTCTCTCTGGTCTGTGGACAGAGGTTTAGTTACATTCGGGGATCCAATCTAATGAGAAAATACAAGGAATGATAAATTCCCCAACAGCAATAGCACAAAGTTTAACAATGTTTGATCAGTTGTCTTGAGACTGCAGGAGTTTAGAGATGTAGCTGCCTGTTACGGAGAGCGTAGATTTCCAATGCGGCTGCCAGAGGGTGTGGCATGTGCCATTAAGTCCAAGGGTGGTGAAGGTGCTGCGATCGAATGGGAAGAGCAAAGGGGTTCCCATTAGTGAAGCGTGTCACAACCTTGCGGCTACAAACACATAAAAGGTTTACTTTGATAGTCAGGTAAAGATTAGCTTGTTGCATATGGTGATAGTGTGTTAGTTACATTGTGGTGGGTTAGGGTTAGGATACAGGACAGCAAAAATAAACATTTCTCTACATTTTGTAATTCATGTTTTTTTAAAGAAGCTATTTGTAAGTTTCGCTATTGCTGCATAGCCAGCATTAGCATTAACAGCTGTTTACTTACCAGCGTAGAAGAAACGTTCAGCATCAAACTTCACTTTATGATACCAAGTCACATTAACGTCCAGGCTGCCCTGAAGAAGCAGCGCTGCTCAGAGGGCGTATTATAAACTCTTGTCTTGTAAACACAATGATAGCTGAAGCTCTTGCCAAGACAGGTAAGTAAACAATTGCTAATGCTAACGCTGGCTATGTAGTAATAGCTAAACTTACAAATAGTTCCTTTTGAGGCAAAATGTTTTTATGCACACATGCAAAAGAATTAACCGCAAACGTCGCAGACACAAGTGAAGTCCATGTTTATGTTTTATTCCAGGGAAAATACTTGCAAACCGTAAATTGTCACCTGTGATACGTGGTAGGACTAACATTAATGGTAAACAGGCTAGTTTTTGCTAGTTTCTGGAATATGCCAGATATATAAGACCAATAAATACAAGGCCAAATGTCAGTGTCAAGCTGTAAGCTTGTGGTTAACATGCAAAAAGTTGCTTATTTCCATATCCGGCAGATAGAACAACATTAGCATTAATTTGGAGTCATGTTTCTGGCAATTGAATATTCTCACCCCAATATTCCCTCTGTTTTTACCCCTGTTTTAGTTTCCACAAAGTCCTCAGGGTAATAGTTGGCGTCTCAGTTTGCTAATTACAGGTTAGCATGCAGTAACGCTCTGGGCTATAAGACCAAAACAATGAGATGAAAGCCACTAAATTAAAAGAGCACAGGGGACCTTAAAGTTAGGTGACATGTAAAAATGTGTGCATAATTAACAACTCTTTGAAACTGAAATAACAACAAAAAAAATGCTGTTGAAGACGGTGATGCAGCTCACTCCTGCACCTGGGATCTTCTGGAGTAAGGTCTGCTGTATGGCAGGACCCTTCTCACCATGCCACTTGAAATCCCATCATATACTTATATACGTGGACTCTATGATGAGCGTTTCAGAAGTGAGCTATACCTTCACCCTGTTTGTCCTCTTCATCCCCTCTTCACCCCCCCCCCCCCCCCCCCCCCCCGTTCCTCTCTCCTTGTTGAATAATAGAAATGCCAAGTGATGAGAGCTCAAACATCAAAAAGCCCATTTCCCAGCTTGACAGAGCAATTTACCTTTTCCCATATTCACTCACACACATAATTAAAAGTGGTGGATTGGACTGCAGCATATAGACTGCGCATCTGTACAGCAGTAGAGACTCGCATGTAAGCATCCGCACACGTAGAGTGAAAACATAAAACCGTCCGATTCACTGCGAGAGGAGAGTTTTCGATTAGCGAGCAATGGATTTATACACAGCTCTCTTTGTGTCTCTGCTATATACACACACACACACACACACACACACACACACACACACACACACACACACACACACACACTGACACTAACACACACACAGTTTCTCTATGTCCTCTCGCTCTATGTATATCTATGTATCTCTGCCTGCCTTTAGCTTTTGGTCGGTTGCTTTCTGGTCAGTGATGTCATATCGTTTTTGTGCTCATAAAAGCGAACAGTGACTCTAAATCAATTTTATCATTGCTGTTGTTTCCTCCTTACATGTTTAAATTGTCCCGATTTAATAAAAACAGCAGGGTAAGAGAGATTTTTCATCCTGTCATTACAGTCTGTTGTTGACGTCACCGAGACAGACATATTTCTTGGATCCTTTATGTCCCCATGGTTGACATCACCTAATTGCTTTAAAGGAAATGACTAAGTGGATTACATCTCATAATATATTGATTTCTACTGTACCTTTTCTACCTAATTACTCACTTATCATATAATTACCTTGTGCTGCTTCCAAAGTGCAGCTATGAGGTGAAGCTTTCTATTTACCTAATTCCTATTATAATGAGTTATTCTTAGATTTCATTACAGGCTAATCTAGCCAGAGGCCATGTATTTTATATTTTGATTTGTTTTTTTGGGGGTCTTTGTAATCTACTTCTTCATGTGATCTACTGGGTGTACAAAGCAGATCTGAAGCCAAGCCCAGCCTCTGATCTTTTCCCCGCCTTAGCGACACCACCAGATTTCCACTACTGTACTCACAGGGCAAGGTCAAGCCTGTCTGCTTGTAAAACAGCTTCGTAAGGTGACCCGCTGGCAGCCAAAGGCTTCGCCCCCTGCCTCCGCGAGGCCGCTCAGACAGTGGCATAATGGTCTGATGATGTACCTCCGTGTATTGATTTAGCTACAGTACAGAAATGTACTGAGCTGCACTGTACTGCACAGCGGAGAAACCCTACCCCTGGCACCGCATCAGAGAGGGTTCATATTCAATTCACTCAGCATTTACTGCACTTGGAGGTCAGGGAGAAAAGACTGTCGTGTGCTCCCTTTTTAAAACAGTTTCTTTGGTGTTTGTCCAACTTTGAAGTCGCTCAAAAAATGTTAGTGAAGACAGGGACGGGGAGAATAATGAGACGAGGATACAGCAATCTAATGGAAGTGCCCTTGGCCCTGTCAGCTAATTGCAGAGTTGATTTTTGGGATGGCATGTCTTAGCAGTTGTTTTTTCCTTGGCAAACTGAAATTAAAGTGACAGGATTGTTAAGACTATTGCTTAAAGTCACTGTCATTTCAAGCAGAAGGCAGCCGTGAAAATAAATTCTGAAGTGTCTCTGAGAAAGACATTGAAGTCTTCCCGGGCCACTGCTGTCTGAAGATGAAGGCTGATACTTGCCTTTTACTCACCTCTGACCTCCAAAAACATTTTTTTTGCATAAACCAAAATGAGCCCGCTCATTTTGGTTTATGCAAAAAAAAAATGTAAAGTAGATATAAACAGTCACTGTGCCTGGCTTCTTCTGAGACATAGAAGCTGTTTCTTAAGTTGACAACAGTAGAGGAAGTGTTGTAAGAAGTGTTGATAGCAGCTCTTGCTTCTGTGCTCATTAACAGTCTGTGTGGCGTCCACTGCATGTGTTGTGGTGTTTTCTTGTGAGGGTTTGAGACCTGGGCACAGCTACAGTTTCCTCATGGTGGTAGTCAATTTAACAACTGGGAAATGCACATCATACCGTCTCTGCACAAAATCCAATTCAGGCAATTAGCGTTGAATTTCCAAAACATTTGATGAAAATATTTTTATTGTCATTTCAAACATAAATAACACATTTTTATTAAATATCCCTGCAAAACTTATGATTGCTTACAACTTAAAATAATTCATGAGGCCTTTTTTAAATTTAGTCAGATTTTATTTTAGTTGTATCATTATTATATGAATCATATTTGCACTGTGGATGGCGTGATAACTTAGTCCTTTTCTTATTTGCACAAACCTGCCTCAAGGTGTCTGTCTGTCAAGGCAGAGATGAGTGATCGGCTGATCAGAATGTGATTTGTGAGACGATCAAAGAGACGGACAGCGAGAGAGAGAGGGAGAGAGAGAGAGAGAGATGTCTTAATGTGGCTGAGAGGAACAGCGTGACTTGGGTTTGAGCAAGGGAATGGATTAAAGTTGATTTGTCAAAGAACTGAACTGAGTGACTCTGAAGGTGTGTGTGTGTGTGTGTGTGTGTGTGTGTGAGTGTAAATAAGCGAAGGCTGAGATGGACATGGGGTGTATTAGATCTTTCTTGTAAGTTTGTATGTTTGAATGCTGCTTTTTGGAGCAAACATCAGGCATGATCATTTTGTATATGAACCACAGTGTGTTTGAAGCCACAGTTCAGCATTTGCTTTTAATAATTTGATGACGAGATTGATACCACTCGTGTCTGTTTGTTGAATATGAAGCTACAACATCACCTCTGTTCGAAGGTCAAAACATCTCTACCTCTAAAGCTCAATAATTGATATGTTACATCGTACTTGTTAAAACTTGTTAAAACTACAGCTGAAAGCCTCTTTATTTAACTTGGCTTTTGATTAATTCTCTCATATTTTACTGTTCTTACTAGTTTCTATTTTTATTTTCATTTACTTATCTTATCTACAGTCCTTTTATTGTTTATTTTCATTGTCCTTATATATTCCTTTTTTATATAGTACAATTTGTTAATACAATTTTTTTTTTTATTGTAAAGCACTTTGAGCTACACGTCTTGTATGAAAAGTGCTGTATAAATAAAGTTTATGATTATTATTGGTTAAATTCTGAAGTAAAACATGAGCTTCACAGGTGCTGGTAGGCAGAACAGAGCTAAGCTAAGCTAGCCGTTTGCCCCTGCGTTCTAAGCTGACCGGCCTCTGCCGTAGCTTCATTTTTAACTGCTCAGAATAAGAAAGTGGATATCCCCAAAACTGTCCCTTAATGTTCCTTTCAGGCGAGCATGGCTTCTTCTTTAGCGTAAAGGGAACACTCCACCGTTTTTTTAATTCTCACTAATATTAAGGGTGTATGTTTACATCAAGTGATACACAATGTGGTTTTAAACTGTAAACACCCACTGTAATCTCAGCCTGATCTACACAGATCTACTAAAATTTCTTCCTGCTATTTGTATTGCACAGGAGTGACACAAAGGGAGAAATGACAAAGATAAACATGTTAAAGAAGGAGACTTTACAGGTTTTGCTGGTCATACACTGTCAGTAGGGCGTTGGGTTTCCATCACACTCCCTGTGGGATGAAGAAACTGCAGGAATATGGCAAATACCTGCTGGTGATTACAGAGCTAATGAAAACAAGAATGCACTTTCTCAGGATAAGGATGGAGAGAATCTCTTTCTTCACAAAGGTCTATATGTCTCCTCTGTTTCTGCGCCCGCTGTCTTATTTCTTCCATGGTTTTGTCTGTTGGGTGTTTACCAGTGATCTATGGTCTCATTTGCTGTGTTTTTTCTGTGTGTCCAGCCAAATTCAAGACAGATGAGAGCACAGCACAAAGATGGAAAGGAAGAGAGGGAAGGGAAATTGGAGGGACAAATAAATAAATAAGTAAAACCAAAATTTTAAAGGATCCAAAATTCTCCAGAGAGGAAAAAGTGTGTCTTATAAGAACCTAGAGTCATATAACATCCAGAATTCATTGTTTGTGTGTGTATGTGTGTGTGTGTGTGTGTGTGTGTGTGTGTGTGTGTGTGTGTGTGTGTGTGTACCTGTTTGCTGTGTTCACTGAATTGTAATTTACAGCCACATGTTAAAGTTCATGCAGTTTATTAACTCACAGAGCAGCTGCATGAGCAAATACTTCTGCATCAATGTATGCATGTTACCACAAATTGCATATCTGTGTGCATGTTGCTGGTAACATGGGCGTGTGTGTGGCAGTCTCAGAATCCAGTTTACTGGCAGAATAAGCCATCCATCACCCTATTGTGTAGTGATAGCGCCTTATACCCCCCCACCCCACCCCCACCCCTCTATATTATACAGATGGGACAATTACAGCTGGGCCTATAGCTGCAACTAGCTGGGACCACACGGGCCCCATATGCGGAAAGAAACATCAGTCGCAATTACATTTGTGTGTCTTTCTCATCCATCCTTCGCTGCATTCCTCATACCGACCCCCCCCCCCCCCTCCCCCCCCCCCCCCCCTCCTTCCACCCACACCCCCTTCTTTCCTCTCATCTGCCACTAGGCAAATTAAGAGCCTCTCTATCACGACCCAAATGAGAGAAGCTCATTTGTAGCTGTTATTTATTTGTAACCCCCTCCCTACATCCACCCAGCATCTCCTCCGCTCTCCCTCTCTCCTCCGCTCTGGAAATATGACAAAAAAGAAAAGAAAAAGCATCTGTATCACACCAGAAGTTTTTTTTTTTTCCTTTCTCCACAAATGCTGTCCATTATTAGTTTGAAGACTAAAAACTAATGGTTAAAATGGGCATTTTTTTCCCTCTGAGATCTTATTCTTTCCTCCACCTCTTCTGCTCATTCTCCCCACCACCCCACCACCCCCTCCCTTCACTGTCCACAGATGAATGTGTTTCCCTCTGCAGCCGCAAATAGGCCAGGGATGAAAATGCCATATTTAATATAAGTGGGTGATTCTCACTTACTTACTGTCTCACACACACACACACACACACACACACACACACACACACACACACACACAAACACAAACACGCACTCCTCAGTCACCTCAGTAAGACAAAGAGTCTTTGGCTGAGCATCTCTCGTTTCCCATCCCATTATCTGTTTTCTAAAACTCAATAATTGAACTGTTCTATTGGAATACATCATCCGCCCCACTATCACAAAACCCCATTGAATAAACTTCTCTCCCTGGTTATTGTGCTTGAGGATGACATGTTTTTTTTTTTTTCTCCTCCCTCTATCAGATAGGCTGTATTACTAGCGTGGTATTTGTCCAGGCGCAAGTAATGACTACAATTTGCTGCTATTTGGTGTCCTGTAAGAGGCCTGTGCCTGGTAATGGTAGCATTATAATAGTTATCAGACACAGGTTACTATTATCATGCTATGAATCTGCCATAAGATAAGAGGAGACGTACAGTGTGAGGATAAAACAGGCTTCTGTGCTGTTTGCATGAATGCTGTCTAGTGGATATATCTGGAAATAGCATCATATTAGGATTATACAATATCCCTACCACAAAAGGACAAAAGTAACAGGCGCCGAAATATATTGGAAAGGGTGGTCTGTGTTAATAAAGTTACTAAAATATCATAATATCAATTTCATTCAGTGTAATTTTACTAATACAACTCCATCACCATTGGTTTTGGTTTTCCTTTACCTGTATTAGAATGACTTTGCTGATATGAGTTTACAGCCCTGTGAGGCTGTACAGAAGCACAGCTGTGCTCTGAGCTAAATAATGTCAGCTAACATGCTCATAATGACAACAAGTTATTTTCGTACCATTTTAGTTTAACACGTCAGCATGCTAACATTTGCTAATTAGCGCTAGCCTATACATGACTTGCTGACGGAGATGTCATTGTTTTGCAGGTATTTGGTCCTAAACCAAGGTATGAGACAAATTAAAAATTTGGCCTTGATGACGGAGCTGGATTAAAAGCTAGCGGATCACCAGAGCTATTATACTTCATTATAAGTAGAAAACAAATGTCTGAACCAAAGTTCATAGCAATGTGTCCATGAGACATTTCACTGAAAACCACAAATGTTAACCTCATGGTGGGGCTAGAGGAAAAGTCAGGGGATCATTAAAGTCATTACGATACATCATCTGGGAACCATGAATTCCTGTAGAAAATATTATAGCAATCTGCCTCGTAGACCTTGAGATATTTCACTCAGTGAAATGTTTGAGCTGGTGATAATTTAGGTATCACCAGAGTCAGTGGGATTCATCCTCTGGGGACAATCATTGTCTGGCAATTTTGTGGCTATCCATTTGGTAGATATAGACACATTTCACAAAAAAAAAGCCAACCTCATGTTGGGGCTAAAGGAAGGTTCAAGTGGTCAGGATTCATCCTATGGGGACCATGAATGTCTGTGCAAAATATCATGGCAATCCATATGATAGTTGTTTCTGTCTGGAGTATAAAAAAAAAATTCAGTAGAACTTTGCGTCTTGCTTTACATACATATTATATGTCGGTAGTTTCTTCGTTTGCAAAAAAGTGCATGCTTTCTGTGTTTTTACCTACCTAAGATTTTGTGATTTGTTGTGTGCAAACATACATCTGATACTGATTTTAAATTTGTTGTGCATTCTTTGCAACTATGACCCAAATGCTACTAAATCATACATGTCAGAAGAGAAACCTGACTTGCACCCTAACAGACAAACCAAACTGTCTCACCACGCCACAAATGGAGTCCAAAGCGTTGCCTGGAATGTAAAGTTTTGATGCTGACTGCTCACACTGACACACACTTACTGTTTGAAGTTTGAGAATTATTATTATTTTTTTAAAGTACACGAAGGAAGAGTTTCCTCTTTGAAGGTTTCTATGCTGCTGCGCCTGCAGCTTCCATTAGAATTCACCCTCACCACCTTCCAGCTCACCTGGTGTGCCCCCTGCATCTGCAGTGTTATTGATGTCGTACTTCACCTGACACAGGCAGCTGGAGGTGTGTGTGCCTGCATGTGCTCATGCGTGTGAGCTTGTCTTGCGTGGTCAGCGATGTATTTAAGTATTTAACAACTGCCCCAGAAAACTTGTTTCAAACTCTCAATTTGCTTCAAATAATAATTTTCACATTTTCCACCAATGTGTGGGCTGGTGTGTGTGTGTTTCTTCGTGTGTGTGTGTGTGTGTGTGTATGCCTGAGGCGGTTTCCTGTCTGCCAGTCACTGGCAAACAGCATCCAGCAAGTTGAGATAAGCCATACGGATGCAGATAATGTACACTGGAGATTTTGGAGATTTAAGAGTGAGCAGAGTAAACTTCAGTATGCACAGCCATGCTTAAAGCATTTCAAAATGTTCTCTTAAAGGAGAATTCTGTGACTTTAGAGTATTCTACAGCCTGAGTGAAATTCAACTTGTGCTTCCTGGTAATTGTGCAGACAGATGGCAGATGGTGAAGCTGCAGACAGCAGCAGAAAACATGTCTGTTTAATGATAACTGCAAAGACAACTATCTGTGGAAATGGACTTCTTAAACGGTAACTCTCGTCCGTCTCACCGTGTCTCAAGATGTTCACGGTCTTCTTTGGTAGCGGTTTAACAGACAGGTAAATTTGGACAGCATTGTTTGATGTCCTTGTTAATACCCAAATTCTATGGTTTCCCCAAAGAGATCATTAAAGTTTCATCTTATCTTAGTCATGCAGACACACAGATGGCAGCCGGTAGAGATTTAGCGGACAAAAGGAGTAATCCTCGATGTTTATCTTAATGGTGTTAAGTACAATAGCATATTCTTTGCAAGGAATTCACAGGCATTAAGCAACTATGCTCCTCTTATGTTCTAATGACTGATAATACAGAAAATTGCCATTCTCAATGTATGATTTTGGAGATTTATAGAGTTTGTTCTAAACAGCTGTGAGGTTTTATAAACAACATATGTTATTATGCATTTAAAATCTGAATTAAAGCTGGAACTTGTTGGGATATCATGTATCTGAGAGTATAATAGGGAAGTCAAGGCGAAACAGCCTGACAGAATGTTTTTTTTTTTTTGCTGCATAGGAGGCCTCCAAAGGATCCTCCTGCATTTTCTATCACACATCCATAAATTTGGGGGATCTGCAGGGGGCAGATTAAGAAAATAATTGGCAAAACTGATGCAGCAGAGGCTGAGCTATCCTGATTTTTAGTGCTGAGTGCAGGTTGAGCTTCAAAGATCCTGGATCCCAGACTTCCCATAATGAAACTTTTTTTTTTGTCTTTACGTTACACTCTCCCTGCTTGGTAAATGCTCGCATCGTTCAAACTCCATGCCCCATGTTTGTAACTCAGGCTTTTTAATTCACAATATTAAAGTCTACTGCCAGTAGCAGCTCTGTGAAGCTTTGAGCTAAATGCTAATATCAGCATTCTAACAAGCTCATGCAAATCACAATGCAAACAAGCCGATGTTCAGGAGATATAATGTTTACCATGTTCAGCATCTTTAATTTAGTGCGTTAGCATGGTAACATTTGATAATTAGCACTAAACACACACCACAGATGAGGCTGACTGGAATGTCATTAGTTTTGCAGATATTAAACCGAAGTGTCGTCCACATTGAAATTATGACCTGATAATGGTGCTAGATGAAAGACTGAGGCGTCAACCATCAGTTTTCTCACAGTTCATCCTGTAGTGAACGTGAATGTTTGTGGCCAACATTGTTGTGGTGCCGGAGGAACAGTTAGGTAATCACCAAAGTCAGTGGGCTGCATCCTTTGAGGGAAAATGCAAAGGTTTGTACAAAATTTCATGGCATAGCATGTAGCTAATTGCTGTTGGGATAATTCTGACATTGCCATCCACAGAGCCGTACATGCTAACATGGCTAAAAATGTGTAGTGTTCAAGCTCAACTCAGAATAACCCTCATGACATCACAAGCTGAGTAGTACTCCTCATTACAAGTAAATTGATTTGTAAAACCGGTTAAGTTAATTTTCCTTTGTAATCCAGTTTTCATATTATCAGATGTAATTCAAAATTCTTCAACATGCAACAAGGGAAACATTATCAGTACATACAGTATCCTAGGAAAATAAGAGGACTGTGTATGGCTGTTAATCTGTTCAGTAAATGAGAGAATAAAAGGTCCAGTTTGTTTTAATTTGAAAGGGCGTTGTCCAGACATTTAGGATTGTTTTCAGTGTAGAATCCTGATTAATTTACTTTTTCTAGATCCTGTTTAGTATCTTTCAAAATAAACTTCTGTCTTGCATCAGCTTGTCCTGATCCACTGGAGAACTGTGGGCATTACATCGTATATTACAGAGAGAGGTTTGTCAGAGGGTGTAATCTTAACCCATGTGTGTGTTTGCATGTGTTTAAACCTCGACTTCTCCCCCCCTTTAGCTCGACTTGTATGCAGCGGTGTGGAGTTTGTAAGCAGCACCTCCAGAGCTGTTTATCTCTGATAGTCACAGTGGGCTTGTTCCTTTAATCTCATGTTCCAGGCACAGGACACCTCCGGTAGATCCTGTTTATACTAGGCCTATATTATGGTATAAGCTGTTTGAAGGTGGTGTACACAGGATTTGTGTGCAACATTAACCAGGTGTGTGTGTGTGTGTATTTTCCAGGTTACACGTGTACCAGTGGAGAGCTGCGAGCAGTACACCTCCTGTGGAGCTTGTCTGGGATCAGGAGACCCTCACTGTGGCTGGTGTGTGCTTCATAATGTGTAAGTGCATCCACTCTTCACTATGTTGATTCCAGGCAGTGGTCTCAGTGGATACGGTAAGCGGGTGCTCTGTGGTTAATTCTAATCTGTTTCTGCGATGAACAAAGTTGAGGAATTCCCATCAATTCAAAGTAACTAGGCAATTATGTAAACCTGTTTGGAAGTGCATGTGTGTTAAGTGTTTGAACACACAGTTCACCTGCTTATCTAAGAGCTATGTTTCCCAAGAAGTCAGAGAAAGACATACATATACATTTACTCACGTGTACAGGAAAAATAAAAACAGCTTAGCTCAGAAGTTCCTTTGGTCTTTGTTTTACACTTCTCATACTCATACTGACCCTTTACACTCCAATCAGCATCAAGTTGGACAAACTGAATTTCCTAAAGATGTAATTGATGCTTAGGAAATTAATTTTTTTTCTGGTCAGTAGCTCCATTCCATAAATGTATTCTGCTAATTCAGTGAGAGACATTGCATTAAGGATTATACAAAATTATATAGTTAGTTATGATGGGAAAAAAAATCTGCTCTTGAAGGAAACATTTTCACAAACACGCATCACTCGTACTTTAGTGAAGTCAACAATACCAAAGGCTTAGCACATAAGGAGGGGGGGGGTTGGGGTGGTGGAGAAAGCTGTGGCAGCAGATGGGGTGGGCATGGAGGTATCAGCAGAGTACTCACCCACAATTGTTGGTATTACCACCTGTATTAATATGAATGGACGTTACTAGTCATTACAAGCAGCTGATGATGGTAAAAGCATGAACGAGCAGCTGGTGCCAATCAGGTAATACGAGTCCAACTTCTGTGCTCCACCTGAACTAATGAAATATTCTATTTGTTTTCTCACGCCACTTGCATACTGGGCTCCATGTTTGACTGCACTATACCATGATTTTGTTTTTAAAATTTATCTGTTATTAAGATTGACAGAATTTAGAATTATTTTACTATTGATAAACCATAGATTAATTATGACTACAAGTACATATTGTTGTCAGGATACCAAATGTCAAGATCCGAAGAACCAACGCAATTGAATCATGTCACCATTAACAAAATATATTCCACTTACCTCTATGTTGAGCCCTTTGAGTTCATAGGTTGTTCATATATAGGGAAGAATGGGGGAGTTGTTGTAACTGTCTTCAAGATAAATCAAAACTGACCACACAACAGTATTTAAAAAAAAAAAAACTCCTTTAGTTTAAAGTAGGCAACATATACGCTGGTAATATTTTCCAATAGCACTACAGATGCAGCAATAATTGCTAATTTTGACGCATAAGAAAATACAAACAAGTTTATTTTTGGAATTATTTTGTCTCATGTTCTCCTCATCCTCCTTATTGAGACAAAGAGCAAAAGTTAATCAGTGAAATTTCATGTGTTTTTAATATGTTGCAAATGTCCCTGATCAGTGGTGCAACTGTCCCGAGGGTTGGGGTCAATGATGAATGATACGTCATGTGTAATCATCTTTAAGTGGTATGGGTAATTAGCAGACGGATGTAAGTTTAATATATTAAAGTTTGGTTGGTCTAGTCCAAATAGTTTTGAAAAATGCAAGTGTTGCAAACATCCTCAGTCTCCCGTACCTTTCTAATTTACCTCTAATTTCCATGCATCTATGCACCCACCAATAAACAGAATCTCTGCCTGAAACCAGCATCCTTGAGTTTGTCAATAAATACCGTACATCACTAATTCAGTGATGCCTGCACTCTAAACAGCCCGGAATATAAGGTGAGGTGAGAAACAGCTGAGGCTGCCAGCGCCACATTTTGACCAAACACTGATCAACATGTATTTTACCTAAAAAGAAAAAAAAAAAAAAAAAAAAAAGGACAACCAGTACCAGGATTGGTGTGATCTGAATGAAACATTATCTCCAAGGCTTTTGAACTGAGACGTGACTGTGGTGCGTCCTCCTTCTCCAGATGTTCGAGGAAGGATCACTGTGAGCGAGCAGAGGAACCGCAGCGCTTCACTACCAGAGTGGAGCAGTGCGTCCGGCTCTCCGTCCAACCTGACACCGTCTCCGTCACCATGTCAGAAGTGCAGGTAAAGTGTGTTGGTGTGTTAGTGTATGCATGTTTAGATGTGTCAGAGCGTGTGTATTGTGTTCGTGTGTATGTGTGTGACAGGGAAGTGGGAGAAAGAAAGACGGACGGGAGAAGTGAGCAAGATAGATGTGAAATGAGATTAAATAAAGCTTGTTCTTGTGTCATCACTGGCAATCTGTCCGTCATTTTGAGAACGAGCTGACAAGTGAGTTTTGAGCCAAATATCTGAGCAGCATTTTTTTGCTGTGGGGCAGTAGAAATCTTGTTTATTGCATTACTATTGAAGTATATCAGTGTAAATTTATGTTGTCCCTCACCTTTCTGCTTCCCCTCCTCCTCCTCCTCCTCCTCCTCCTCCTCATCCTAGTTGGTGCTTCAGACCCAGAATGTGCCCAGTCTGTCTGCTGGAGTCAACTGCTCCTTTGAGGACTATGTAGAGACGGAAGGACGCATCTACGGTGGACGCATCTTCTGCCTGTCCCCCTCTACAAAAGACGTTGCCCCCATCACACGAGACCAGGGTAAAAAAAAAAGTTCCCAGATATCTGACTACCTGAAGGAAATGTGAATAAATTCAAAACCAGCAAAATCTGTAGAATCCCAAAGTGTTTAATATTTAATAAATAAAAAACATTATGAAGTAAATATTAATAAGAATAAATTGTGTAAAATGTGTAAAACTCGGCTCATTATTATGAGTCTCTTTTTTTCCTATCCCTCATAAAAATAGACATTTGGCCTCTTTTCTGCATGTGACACTTTTATTTCACACTGATTTATTTAATGCTGAACTGTTATGACAGTGGTGATGTCAACAGTCACCACTGCTAGCTGAAGAGGCAGGAGCCACGTGATAGGCTGAGAGGTGAGAGGGCGACAACACCACTGGCATGAAATGTGACAAAGCAATTTGCTCATATTACTGTTTTATAATTACTTATTCATTTATTGCTATTACTTCGGGACTCCATATATCTGAGGCAATGAATGAGTCCTGGTGGTCTGCAAGTTAGACTTTCTGTAAAAAAAAAAAAGAAAAAAGTTTATATACTGTGTGTGTATATATATATATATATATATATATATATATATATATATTCACATTTTGGAGCAGGTTAGTTTGCTTTGTTCAACCAGTGCATTCAACTGTGCTCTTAAAATGCACCCACTACTTTGTGATTATCAAAATTAGAAACTGCTGATTCACAAACCTACTGAACAAAACCCATAAATAGCTAAAGGCTCCACAAACACTGTGGCTCCCGAATACCAGCTAAGCAGGAATTGATAAGAAACACATAAAATTAATCTGTTAACACTTCAGAATACATTGGATTGGCCACACACTAATTGTAGATGATATTATCTGTTGTGCACTATGGAAGTACAGGAAGACTGTAGACAAAAAAGTACTGATAATTGGATATTTTGTGTCTCCTCGTAGGTGATCAACGTGTAATAAAGTTGTATCTGAAGTCGAAGGAGACGGGAAAGAAGTTTGCCAGCGTGGACTTTGTGTTCTACAACTGCAGCGTCCACCAATCGTAAGTTGTTGTTTTTTTTACCAATTTCAAAAGTAAAAGTACAAATACAGTTGGACTAGAAGTGGAAGAGAACTATTCTCGTTGCTTTACTGTCATTTTCTTCAAGTTAAACAGCTTGAACGCTATTTTGAATACACAATGATATTACACACGCAGTAAGTTGCAGATCGGTGGAAAGCGGTGATCAATAGACGGCTGATTGTGGTTCTTTACCAAAAGTAATAGAGGTGAAATATTGGTTTGAAAATAACTCCTATAATGGGAAATGGAGAGAAGAGTGTGTAACCTCTGCTAATTCATTATTCAATGTATTCAAGCTTTTTAACAAATCAATTACTTAATTAAATCTCAAGCAATGAAGGGACCACTGGTGACTGAAATAATAAATTGATTTCCAACCATGCAAGTACTGGAAGGGCAACCAAGCTATGGAGGCTTAAACGAGTCAGCTGTGTTCCTTAGAAATGAATTTTAACGCTAATGTAAATAAAGTACTGAGTGAGTCACCACTGGTTTGAAAATTGTTTTTAGGTATTTTTTTGTTTTTGTGTGCGACTGAATCTCTTATTTAACAAAGACGAACAAGTGAGGAAGGAAAGAGAGACCACACACACACACACACACACACACACACACACACACACACACACACACACACACACACATACTCTTCACAGTCTTCTTTATTCTAATTTTTTGAAGAGAGTAGTTTATTTAAATTGATCTAAATTGTACTCAATCATAGGCTTAAGTCTTTTTTTAACATCTGCAATATTACTTCAGTTGATTAAATATTATTTGTACGGTAACATATCTTAAAGAGAGTTATAGAGGTGGAAGCTGTTTTGCTGGCTGTAAGAACAACTCTCAGCTGGATCTCAGTTTTTTCTATTGAGAGGGAAACTCAGGAAACTCATGTTGTGCACATAATTTCTACAACATAAAGAGTGTACAAGATTTAAAAGATCTTTACAAAATGAAGTCAAAGCTTAACTCACTTTATCGTGAACTAAATTGAATGAATGAATTACACTGCAAACCATTTACATTTGCTCTTACAATATTAGAAATTTGCATTAAAAAAGAGGTTTGGAATAGTTTCATAGAGTGTGCAGGAGGAGGAATAAAACATACATTCCCTGAGAGCTAAAGAGGGAAAAGACAACTAAGAATGAAGGAATAAAATGGAGGTAAATTGTCAAATTATATATTCATTGGCAGAGAGAGGCTCATGTCAGCACAAAAAGTGGGTGGATTTTTTGCTAGCCTCTTTAAAAAAAAAGCAAAAAGGGTCTTAAAAGTTGCCAAATCGAGTAAGAAAATTGCTAAGTTGGCTCCGCTAACGTTAGCTCAAATGCAGAGTTGCCAACAGCATCAACAGTGGTTGTCAGTCAGATATCAAAGCTATTCAGAGCTACTAGATTATCCGAAGTCACTGATCAGCAAATCATGTACACTAATAGGTTTTGACAAATTAGCGTTTAAAAAAAAAAACTTGTACAGATTTTTTAATAGAGGACAAACTGAAATAAGACTGAATATTTATATGTACACACAAGATACATTTGTGATTGTGCTCGATTCAGGCTTCTCTGATTCGATGCCATGTAATAGACTACAAACAGGCTTAGAGTTTCAACTCTAACATTAGTCAGAGAAATCCCAAATTGCAAATATTTTCCGCAACACTGTTCAGCCTTGTTGGTGGTTTCGTCTTTTAGTGACAAAGATCTTTCCGTTGAACTTCTCCAAACAGAGGAGGGAGGGAGTGGAGGGAGAGAGAGGCCGCACAGCAGTGAGATCAGCCTGATAATGAATGAAGAATGTTGTTCTTTAATTGACCTGCCTTGTTAAATAAAGGTTAAATGAAAATAAATAAAATGTCAGTGGGATTCTCTCTCTCTCTCTCTCTCTCTCTCTCTCTCTCTCTCTCTCTCTCTCTCTCTCTGGTCTGTTCCACCTGCCGCAGACTCGGATCTCACACTTAGGTGTCTGCACTGTGTCGATACACCCCAAATAAAAATGAATCTGTGGCAAACTCAAAGTGGATCTCTTCTTCTCTTGCCAAATGTAGATTGATGACAGCATTATTTCTTCACCTAATGTTTACATCGTTTGAAAACATCCTAAAATAAAAAAATGTATTTCTGAGGATGACTGTCACTAGTAAATATGTCTATGAATGGTTTCTCTTTTTTTTCCTGTCTGTGGAAATGTGACATACAATACACTATGTCCAAAGATTGATTGGACATTTTTCTGTCCATTTATTCTTGAATTGTTCTGTCTGTCTTTCCGTCTTTTTTTTTTCGTTTTCTTTGTTTCTTGTAAAAGAGTAGTAGTAAAAGTAAAATCCAAATAGTAGGTAAGGACTTAAAAACTGTCTTTAAAGTCCTTTTTTGTCTTGTTTGAGTTGATGTTTTTCATATTTCAACATCTGAAGAACCACACAGATTAGGACAACAGACAGACAATAATGAATTTAAAACACTATGGGCTCAGGAGCTGCATTTAGCCTCTGCTTCTTCTCTTCAAAACACGATAAAGTCCCTCAGTTTTAATGAAGGATGGCTGGAAAAGTTCCCACACTGAGAGTTTAAAACTCTAACTATGACAAGCAGCGTTAATTCCTGATCACCAGTATTAAACGAAAACTTGTAATTAGCAGTGGAAAGTGCACTTGTCCTGCTTTCACTGTCTTTCATGTCACCATCCTTCCCTGACTCCCTCCCTCTAGCCCCGTGGCTCTCATCTCCTTCTCTGCCTTCCCACCTTCTCTTACTTTTTCTTCTCTCCCATTCCTCACTTTACCACTTTCTCCCCCCCTCCCCCCACCCAACTGCTATTAGCTCACTCTACCCTCCCCTCCACCCTTTTCCCTCTACTTGCCCCGCTATCGTTCATCAAGCCCATTTATTGCCTGCGCTCTGCTCTTGGCCCTGCATATATCTGCATAGTAATAGGCCGTTAATTAGCTCTAGCCGGGGTGCCTGTGTGGTGATGGTCATAATGGAGTGGGCTTGGAGAGAGGGAGAGAGCTCACCTGGGCCACTTCTCGGGGCCTCCAGGCCTAGTTCAATGGCTCTGATTCATTTTGTGAAATGTGTGTGCGTGAACAGGAGTTTTCGGTCTATGAGTTAGCACTGTAGTGTCTGTGCATATTTGTGTGCATGTAGGAGGTGTTTCAGTGTGTGTGTGTGTGTGTGTGTGTGTGTGTGTGTGTTTATGCTCTGTACCTCTGATTAGCCAGCCCACCTTGCCCTCCTCCCGTTGCTGCATAAACAGGCACACTGCTGTTTAAGCCTTTGATGTTGGCTTGGCTGGCCCCCTCAGGACCCTGCAGGACTGTACAGCTACAGTGCAGTTATTACCGCAGCAGCTGTAACATAAACTCACATATTATACACTACTCCCCCTCTGCCGTCACCTTTCACCTCTAAATCTTTGACCCCGCACGTAGAAAGCCGAGCGCAGGAGGCGCAATGTTCAGTGGCAGATAATGGAGTTCTCCGCGTAGGCGCGATGGGGCGGGTGTGAAAGTGTAGCTCAGACCCTGCAACAGCAGACGCACAGACGTACAGCATCGGCACAGATGCACAAGCAGAGCAGCCTGCAGGCAAGCGCCCAGACAGACCGGTGTGCAACTTAATACAGCCTAATGGTGGATCCAGCACCGGCATCACCATCCACACACATTCTCATGCAAGCACACACAAACAGGTGCACGCACAGTCAGAAGGAGCATGTAGAGACAGAAGGCACAGACTTGGCACCGCAAATTGCACTTCAAGCTATTTACATACGCTGTTACAATATTAGAAATTTGCATTAAAAAAGAGGTTTGGAATAGTTTAATTCAGCATGCGGGCGGAGGAATAATTCATCTTTAAAGAGAGGAAGAGAAACAAACAGGAGGGAGAGCGCTGGAGGGAAGAGTGGGACAAGGAAGAAAACTTGCATTCCCTGAGAGCTTGAGAGGGAAAAAGACAACTGAGAAGAAGGAGGCATGAAGAGGGAAAGAGAGATATAAAGCAGAGTGTTAGCGAACAAGAGAGAGATTGTGCCTATTGTGTCAGAAATAATGCGTCCCACACAGCTAAAAGGTTTGCGCCCCAGCCTCAGGCCACCATGACCATTACAATATGAAAGGGTTGAAATCTATGCAGTGAAAAGAAGCACTCATGGGAGGGGACCAGCCCACGCTCCGGCCCCCAGGAAGGGCTCTCATTTCCAGGCTGCCCGTTTGCTGTTGCTCCCGTTCAGAGACCAGCCATCATCTCCTTAGAAACACTTCTGTTTGTTGATGTTGATTTTGTGGCAATAGTTGTTGGTCCAATTTTCAGTGAATGTGACCTGCTTTAATTAAACTGAGGGTTGAGACTCGCAGACTTTCTGCTGTCGGACGTCACTGTGATGAGATGAAATAATATCCTATAATGAGTCCCCTGTTGAGTTGATGTTTGATTATTTGGCTCATCTGCATCATACTTTAATGATGTATGCATCTTTCTATTTCTGCTCTCTTTGGAGCTTTATTGGATAAAACACAAAGGGGGCTACTTATAGATAACATTGCACAGTCAGTCTTATCTGTCTTCTAAACACTGTTCACATGAAACAAATCTGGGAGATATGATCAGAGGTTTTAATCAGAATTTCAGCTTATAGCTGCTTCAAGTACTGATTAGGTATTGAAGCTTTATGATTTTTGCCTTAAAATGTGTAACAGGCTTATTTAATTTGGGTCGACACATGTTGGCATGTTTTACTGAGCGTTAGATAAAAGACTAACCTCTTAATTAGGACTTGCTGCTTTATCTGTGCCTGTATCCACATTGACCAGAATTAAATGAGCATATGATCGTTCCCTCCTTTCATATACGTTTGTGCGGGTCCATTGCTCGCATATCAACAGCTTTGTACCATCGATCCGGCCTCGCTAGAACAAAAGCTGTGAGAAGATGAAAAGGCATTTGACCCGGCTCTGTTGCTAGGACTTGTTAAATAGCAGGGGATTTTATTGACTACATTGCAGCAGCGCAGCCACTTACCCAAGCCAGTTGTCCAGGCATTGACAGCTCTACTGTAGAACAAGTCTCCACTGCCCAGGTGACCCAAAGGAATGCCAAGATGTCAACATGGGTGACAGCTAGCTTGTGTGTGTATTAGTGTGTTTCACTCTGTGAGTGTGTGTTATTGCGGACATGAGCGTGCATACACACCCCTGTGAATGTGTGCGAACATGTCCCTGCAACAAGAAATCGATAAACCCCCGGGGTTAATAGTGAGGAGGAACTGGCTCACCAGCTCTACTAACAAACATCAGACTGTTAGCATAACCTCGGTCCACCTTTCTTCCGATGGAAATTCACTGGCATTGATTATAAAGCTCACACTGCAGTTCAGTCTTGTCTGACTAGCTTATCACTGGCTTTATGAAGACCCCTCTGTCACTCTGTCACTCCAATACAGGCAATTTAGAAGTCAACCCTCAAGAATCTGAATAAAGCAAGGACAGGGGGACAAAGACAGGGCAAGGATTAGACTGAAATCCAATTTAAAGCTAGTCTTTCCGGCAGCAGGGTGGCATTGTGAGCTGAGCAGTTGTCCCTCTGTTTGCAGGACCTGATTTTAAACCCCCATGGTGATTCATTACTGTGGTATTTTTGGACTAGACTTGGCAGAGATCACTTGTCAGTCAAAACAGTGAAGGTGGTATTGTGATGTAGGAGCCCTTTTCTGAACTGGATACAGACCGGATTACTACTTTCTAACTGTCCCTGAGAAGGTAACGTCAACAACTTGTACATTTATGTAGTAGTAATGTAGCAGTAGGCCCTATGTGTGTCACTGTATGGATTTAGGCTCCAGCTGCAAAGAAAGGTCATGCAGCTTTAAAGGGGCTAATACGTTTTCTCTGCCGCGGAAAGTGGTCTGTTGTCGGAAACAGGTGGTGGTGATTATCGCTTGACAAGAACTTTGGCCATAGTTCTTTTTACAAGAAAAGGGGTTATAATACGCCCTCTGAGCAGTGCTACGCCTTCAGGGCAGATTGGAGGCTACAGTGAGTCGCTATCAGAAAGTGACAAGATGGGCAGTAAAAGAGTTAACATCGGTGTTGCTTTCCACGGCTGGAGACAGCTCTTGGCGAGTAAATGAATTAAGTTTGATGCTGACCTTACAACGTTTCTTCTAGACAGGTAGGTAAACAGCTGTTAATGCTAACGTTGGTTATTAAGCAAAATAGCAAAACTTACAAATAGCTCTTTTAAAGTTGGCCAACGTGTTAGCAAACAACTGCCCATTTACACACCCGGCAGACAGCAGCATTCAGTCATAATATTGCCCACCTGAGAAATGTAACTCAAATATTCACTCTGTCTTCGGCTGGAAAACTAGCATACAGTGGTACAGCATGCTAAGCTAAGCAACCACGTCTTGCTGCTTGGTATTTAGCCTACAAACATGGAAGTGGTATTGATCCTCTTATCTCCCTCTTGACAAGAAAGACAATAACTGTATTTCCCGAAATGTCAAACCAAGCAAGGGGTCAGCTGGCAAAGAACCTGCTTCATTAATTCCTTTAATGTTAGGAGGAAAAATGAATTAATGAAGGTGTAAGTAAAGGTGTGAAGTAGATTCTTGAGGAATCCCAGTTGATGAATCCACCAAAAAAAAAAACCATTTTCATTAGAGGTTCACAGTAGCTCCATTTTCCAAGTGGAAGTTGTCATTAAAACCAAAAGCCAATTTTCAGAGATTTTAACTCATTGGAAGTAAATAGCCTTCTCATCCAAAAAAATGTAACAAGGCATTAGTACAATGAGGACTGCCAAGTACAGTATTAACATGTCATACGGTCAGCAATGCAAGTGTGAAAAAAAACTCTGGAGAGTGATAACTGGATGATGGACCCCACAGGTTCCCACTCAGTTTCTAGGGTGGATGTGAGTGGGAGAGCAGAGACTGGGAGTGTGTGGGGGTTGTGCTGTTGGAGGTCTGATTGAGTACAGTGACAGCAAATGTAAAAGAGGACTGACATGTAATTAGAGCTTGGTTTTTCTTAAGCCAGTTAAGTGAAATTTCAGTCCAGAAGTGGTGCAAGGACGACAGAGCCAGGACTTGCTTCAGACATGTTCTTGTGTCCTTCACTGTAATTATTGTTTTAACTCGTTTTTTAAACCAAGTTAACTTGATTTTAAGATCAGACTCTAGATTAAAATGACAAGAATATGATAATAAATGTCGGTAAGTTGAGACTTTCTGTTTGTTCCTTTTGGTGTCAGATGATTGGCAATGAAAGCTTAGTGTGAAAACACTTGAGGAAATTATGATCAAGCAGACAATTTGAGTACAACAAATAATATCAAGTTCATGCAGAAGATGTGGACAGAAATTAACTTCTGTTTCTCCCTTTTCATCATGTAAACAACACTTTGCCAAATGGAGCAACTTAAGTTCCCACATAAACAAGGTAGAAACCTAAACTAACCTTTGCATTTTTACACAGTCTTTTTTTCCACTGCTTTTTTGTGGTACAAGCCACGAGATCCTTGCTTTTCTCTGGCTGTGTCTGTTTGAATGTGTATATTTTCATTTTTCTTCCTCAACTCTGAAGAAAAAAAACAAAACAAATGTTATTTAAAAACAGGCTTATCTTGGTCTGCCAGCTTAGTTCACTGTAAGCCTCCAAGCATGGAGAATAAAAGGAGAGGAGTGGATCACCAAGGATTCTTTCCTGCTCTCTCTTGGGTGTTTTCAGCGTCCGCCTCGGCCTCGCTGACAGCTGGAGTAAAGTCTTAATGCACGAGGCCACAGTTACACTTGTCATTCAAACCTGATTTACCATAAACATTTGATGCCATGCGAATACGGTGATGCATGTCCATGCTCGGCCTGTCAGCCTGTGATACGCGTCCCCCGTTGAAGGTTCTCTTTTGATCTGTGTTTCCACTCGTTCCGTATTTAGCTTGGCAACAGTTCTCCCTCAGCATATCGTACCTTATCTATGATGAATTCAGGTTGTGGTGGCTGCGTTTCCATCGGTGTATTTTATGCTACTTATAGC
>NW_019524865.1:856552-919079 GCF_002814215.2 Seriola lalandi dorsalis
TAACATTTTGAAGAGATGCATATGTACACTTGAACAGAGCAGCAGCAGTTTTGTCATCACACATTTATCTCCCCTAGCCTTGATTTTGTTCCAATTTGCCAGTCCGTAGCCCCTGCTGAAAGCAATATTGCCCATCTCCGCTGCCTGAAAAAGTTTCCCCTGTGTCATTAGCAGTCGGTTGGCAAAGTGATTGAATTCACACTACACTGGTTATCTTCCCAAAGGTATTTGTCATATTTCTTGAGGCTGACTTCACTTCATATCTGATAAAATTCATAGCATCTGCGAAATCTGTGCCACAGGTAAATCACAAAAATACACCTTCTCCTCCCTGTGTGTGTGTAAACAGATAACCACTAATATATGATTCTTGCCCTCTTAAAGTCAATATAAGTCTCTGCTGTCACTTCCTGGGTATGTAAATATATATAAATCAGCTGTATTATGACAGCAGATAAACAGAGAGGCGCATTAGGGGCGACCAGGCAGAAAATTGCCAGAGTCAGAGAAACACTTGAGAAAGGCCATCAACAGAAATGTGTATAAACACAAACAATGAGAGAAACAAACACAGAGACAAACAAACACAGAGACAAACAAATTTGCTCTGCTCCAATGAATCCCAGCGTTGGGCTGGTACGGCAGACTGGGCCCACGCTCGGCCTGGGGGCCGGTTCAAATGACTTCATTCAGATTCAAAGGAAATAGAAAAAATAAGATAACAATAAAAAGAAGGAAATCAGGTTCCGTTTGCATTTATTTTCCTGCCTACGAGCTCGCCTACTTATTCCTTTATTGATTGCAATTCGCCTGCTTGTTAATTAAGCTGTTCATTCATTGTGCACGGAGCTGCTTTTTACTCTGGATATTTCACGTCCCACAAATGAAATAATGCAGCACAAGATTGACAGCGGAGAGCTAAGATGGCTGCCAAGTAACAGCCCCAGACGGGAGCGCTGACAAATGGCTTATTTTCTTTTTCTTATGTGAGTGTAGAACAAGTCCTCCAACCTAAACGTCCGTAGAGGTCATTTGTCCTTGTCCTAGCATATGAGCTATAGGGGCATACCAGCGACAGGCGTAGCAGACCATTGTCGTCATGGTTACATGAGTAAACGTGGTTATAAAAGAAACAGGGCTGACTATTGGTTTTTTGACGTGGGGAACAAACAGCACTGCGAAAGTCTTAGGTTTTGTTGACCCGTCCATCCACCCCAACCTCCTTCAGACACGGACTTTGTCGCTCTGTAAAATGTCACATAACTTCCTGGTTTACTCAGGTCATGATTACTGTGTCCACTAGAGGTCGCCTAACAGCAAACTCTGGTTTAACAATAAGCTAGGATTGTGTAAAACGCCACAACTCCATGCAACAACAACATCATCATTAGTAATGACCTGAGCTGCTGGTTATTGATGACACCCTAACACTGCCTTCATGTCTTGTTGGATATGTCATAAATACATGTAGTACACGCACCAGTGTGGCAAAAAATGGTAAAAAAAAAACATAATTGAGGGATTCAAAGTCAAGTAAATGTCAAGGTCGTTGTTCTTGTACCTTCTAATCAGTCCATAAGTTTTATTTCAAGGCCTCGGTTATACTGGCTTGCAGACGTGTACATGGACAGTTGCAGAAGCCATGAACACATAGTTGTTTTTTCTTTTATACTCCACTTGGAGAATGCATTCCATACCCATGCAGCAGATCGCCATCGACGATGTGCACTAAGACTCAAATCAAAATGGCGACATCCATACGACAAGAAGAAGAGTTGCTTTGTCTGCCGTACTTATAGTAGATGAAACTAACTTGTCGTTATGGATAATTAAAAAGCTATCATTGATTGCAGGTCTGTGACGGGATGCTAACTCCTTCAGGAAACTCAGACAGGCTCATAGCCCATCCACCACGCCAACCCCCACACCCTGACTTTCCACCTTGGTACATAAAAGGAATACTACCTCCTGCATTGGCATTAAACTTCGGTATTGGATCTTTAAAACCAAGGTGCAGAATTGTCCATTATGGACCTCGTTACTATGGATTCTGGCCTGGTGGAGATGGAGAATATAATGATTGTCACAGTGAAAACTCTCCAGAGCTGTAAAGCCTTCCCCTAGTCTTATAAACTTCGCAGTGTTTTGGAGTCTGGTAAGCCTTAAAACCTTGTATCTTTCCTCAGAGTGGCCTTCCTGGATTTGAGCGTCTCACTGGTACCTGAAGCAACGTGTCGCCACCAAAGTAGCCCCTGCGTTTGTTAACGCAGCGCTACACCTGTTTCACGTACTCAGGCTGCATCACATCGTTCTTTATGTGTCAACATGTTGAGGTGTTGATTTTTTTTTTTTTTAGACCTTTTTTCTCTATTTATTCATTCCTATTTTAGGAAAGTGCAGCTTATAGTGGGTATTTATTTAGGTCTGATTTATTCATGAAGACACTGCCTGAGTGAAGTCATCTGAATCTGTGGAAAGAAATGCTCATTATGAGCCAGTGCTTGTTCCGCATCAGCTGCTCTGAAACAGTTTAACTATCGAGGCGCTGACCTTTTCAATAAGTGAAAGTGCACCTCACAGCTCTGCCTGTTCTCCGTCCACTTTCACCTCACCTCGCCCTCCTTTCAGTCCTGTTCCTTTTTGTTCCTTTTGTCCCATTCATCCCTTATCTAATGTTTCTCCCCCCTCCTCCTCCTCCTCCTCCCTTCCCTCCTCTCCATCTCTTCCTGGTAAACTGACCTCCTTACAGTCAGTGGAATACAGAAGGTCCATGATGCATTGCTGCAGTACAGGGGATTGAACCGCTGGCTTTGTAGTCTCGCCTCATTGATAATCATTAGCAGGCTGCGTTGGGCTCCAGATGTACAGAAGGTGAATATAGATATGTGGATCAGCATTAGCCTTCGTGCTGCTAATTAGAGGATGAATCACCATGATGAGTGAGTTGGTTAGATGGTCGTATGTTTCTGTCAAGGCACCTCGCTGCTGCGGGGAAACACCAGCGCAGGCATGCTGGTATGCAGGTACCCACACGCCCCCACAAGCCATCGTCTCTCGAACTGCTCAGGCCATGCCATGCATCTCACCATTCATCTCCATATGGGTTTCCCCTTTTTGATCTCTAACCCAGTGAGCTTCCTCGTGTTCACCCACTCCTTATTCCCTCAACAAGTCAATTAGCAGGAGCCAGACACGCTCTCTTTGTGTCTTTCAGCTATGGGTGTCAGAGTTACAGCTGCCGTTCCATTGTTGCTGGTTTCTGGATCTCAGGCTGGTACATAGCTCTGAGTTGCCCAGCTCAGAGACTCTGGGGCTGGGGCTGGCACAGAGCAAGCTTCCCTTCTCCCTCTGAGTTTCTCTGGCTCGGGGAGCAGCCTGCCACTGATAGACTCAGCTGTGTGTGTGTGCGTGTGTGTGTGTATGTGTGCACGTATGTGTGTTAATTATTCAAAGTGTATTAAAGCTTAAAGATGCATCTCCAGATGCTTCTCTGATCGTTGGCGTGTTTAATGGAGAGAGACAGATGAGATGAGAAGCGAAAGGTGGAGCATCCACAATAAAACATAAGGGGAGGAGTGTGGCAGTGGCCTAGTTGCTAAAGAAGAAGCAAGCTTGCTAAAACAGCCATGGGCCTGGTTTATGAAACTAGATGCACACTGCACATGAGAAATCAGAAAAAAAAAGCCTTCTGCAGAAAATACTCGTAAAACTATGACTGCACTTTCATGCAGTTTTTCCTTAAACAAACTGCCTGCAATTTTGCACACGTCTCACATCCAGCCCTGTCAGTCCCACAGCCAACAATATACGGTTAATAAAATACAAATTAAATAGACTCATACTACCTCTGATAATACCTCTGAAAACTATGCTAGAATATCCACAAAATTCAGTTTCATACACAGAATATAAATGGAAGAGATATCGCCAGACCATGGCTTTATATTTTATTATCTTTCTTCTCTCGACAAGAAGAAGATCAGAGGTCGCAAAAAAATGCCTCTAATTAAGTTTGTGTCAGGAAGCTCGTTTTTAATTGTCTCATTATTGTTGAAAATTGCAGATTGGACAGTGCGTTTGTCCAAATTGCTCAAGGCCAGTTTGTCAACAAGCTTGGTGAAATTAGGATTGATTAAACATGTTGTTTTTGGTTTCCATGCTTAGATAAGGCTTGGGGGAAAAAAAGGAGAAAAATTAGAGGATGTCTGAGGGGAAGGTATGATATGCTGAAGGAGGAAGGAGATCGAGAGGGTAGAGGAAGAAGGCAAATAAATAACGCACAAGGGGGAGGAAGAATCAGCCTGGTAAAATAAGAAAAAGTAATAAGAAGATACCAATGTTGGTGGGAGCGACATTAACAGACGACCGAACAGAAGGAGAGGAAGGAGAGAGTGAGTTGATGAAAGGCGGAGAAGGATGGAAGAGTGGGAGGAGGATGCAAAAGATGTTTAACCATTCAGGAGATGAAAGGATACTTGGGGGTCGTGACACCACCCTGTGCCTCGTGTCTCCTTTGCATCTACTCAATAATTCCATGTCATTTAGCTAATGCTATCTGCCCTACTTTCTTCCTTCCTTTAAGCTCAGCTGCTGAAAATCACTTAAAGATTACTTTAGAGCTACACAGCTTACTTTTGTCTCCAGAACATAAATAGGAAATATTCAAATGTCACTAATGATTAAGTGGCAGACGATTCTCAGCCACTTCTTTTTTATTTTACGTCTCTTTTCATTGCCTTTTTCCCGGCTTCAATTCATGGCTTTTACATATACACGAGGGCACATTTAACATTTGTGTTAATACACTGAGCCTGATGAATGTATGAAAATATCAAGTTAAAGAGTCCATGAGGAGTATCGCTCATGTGATGATGGTTTCCTGTGTTGTTTTTCTCATCTGACCCAGACTCTTCCTCCTGCCAGAAGCTTAATAGACTTCACTCCACTGTTGCTCTGGAAGCACGAGTAATTATATGTGGGAAAATTAGTTTTGAAAGAGTTTTGATGGTACTCAGTGTCTCAGCATCTCAAATAAATGTTGTGGGGGTTGACTACATGGCATGGGCAGTTTTGCTGTTTTTTTGAATAGCAGATATGAAATGTAGGTGTAGTCCCATTGCTACTTGTTGATACCAGATGCTTCTACCTGCAAATGCAGTTATGTCCTTGAACCAGAGGGTTTTAAATACACGTTTATTGGTATATGATGTGCTCCATGATGTGAAGGCTGTTGAAACACTGTGGAATGGTTGTGTACTTGCCGTACTTTGAGAAATATAAACACTTTTTTTTTTTTTTTTTTTAAACAATACAATATAGTAACTTGCTTAAAATGTAGCAGAATGAAATTGGCTAAGTAGTGACCTAAGTCAGAAAATATCTGATGAAAGAATAATAGAAAAAGACCTGACAAAGCATTCAGACATGTTGCAGTGTTTATTCTAAAAGTATTACTCTTCAATATCTAGCCGTGAGGTAGAAATGGTTTCACCACTGAACAGGAGCCAACATAGCTTGAAGGCTAATGAACGCTGCATACTCTTGGAAGGAAATAAACCTATGAGTTCAACTTGAACCAGTTCAAAACATTTAATTATTCTAACTTTGATTTTTGTCACATTCATCTTTATAAAATTATCTGCTGCCCAAGTTGATTCTTTTTTTTTTATACAGGTATAATATAAGAAATGGACAATGGCCATTATTTACTAGATGTAAACCCATTTTGATCAATGAAGCAATCAACATTTTAATAGATGAATCAATGACTATATATAACGATGGACAACATAACAGCTGTGATGCCATAACATACTAATCGCCCCCTGGTGGCTGGCTGCAGTATAGGTCATAAACCTTGCCCCCTCCATGTTAGCAGATGGGACACGGGCCACACTAAAAAAATCAAAGTATCACATGTCACCCTTATCACGCTGTTCAATTTTCTGATAAGATTGGTTTTAATTAGATATTTAATGCAATACAACGAGAGTGTGAGGTAATGATTGACAGCTGTGATCGACTCATGATTGGGTTGAGCAGGTGGATGGGCGTGACCTTGATACTTGACACTTATCACTGCTGTGCAGATTCTGGGGAGGGTAATAACCTGCATATATTACAAGTGATGAGAGTAATACAATCAAGTTTTCAAAAGTAAGTCAAATTTTCTGAACTCTGATGAAGCTGTAATGAAGTCAAAGTGTTGCTTATGTTCATGCATTTAAATAGCAGCATCTCGGTTCATAGCGGCACAAACTCTTTCTGTGTTTTATCTTTCCTGCTTCACCCGTATCGCTCCATATCCCCCATAGTAAAGGGCTGCGAAGAGTGGGTGGACACTCCAAAAGGCTTCTAACACAGTTCAAAGTGTCTTTTATTGAACAGAAGAACTCCTAGTGCGGTGCGATGGGGTGCCTGCCCTCCTTCCACCTGAGACTACGACTGAGGTTCATTTGAGCAAAATAGATGAAAAGTTTTCTTGTTGAAATGAAGCAAGGGGGGGATGAGTCACAAATGTAGAATAAAAGATGAAACAGGTCTCGCAGAGAGAAGCGATAGCTTTCAAAAGTTTTTGGCCCCAGTGAATTTGCTTGCCAGATACTATGCTTCGTCTTTTGTTGTGAAGTTGACTGTGTTGCGTACCGCTTAAACTTTTCCAGCCTTTGGGACCTTTGGGACCAAGAAGCTCATTTTCTCATCCCAGGACTAATAGTGGATAAACACCCAAATATGTGAAGGCAGATGATGGGGTAGTCAGTGCATTTATCACAGACTTTTATACTGCCTTTGAAAGGTTGGCTGATTCTTAGGTGGGTCACAGAGATGTCTTATTATTCACTGGGTCATGGTCTAAAATGGGTTGCGAGTCTGCTTTTGGTTGGTTCCCACATGACACGGAGCACTTTGTCATTTTCTCCTCATAAGATGAAACAAAATTCATCAAATTTTGATCCTGCAGGCTGAAAAAAAAAAAAAAGAGAACGAAAGGAGGTATTTAGTGAGGCCATCCCGAATACTTTCTCGTTATCAGTCATGTATCTACTGTGTCACCCTCAGAAAATACACACACAAACTCACAAACAGACTGCGTATTTTTAGAGGCTCTATCGATCCACTAGCTGATGCTTATCGGCTACATCCTCCTCTTTGACCATCCAGACCTGATAGCATCCAGATAGACACACAATCACACTTGGTCATCAGAGATAATACACAGGGCACTGCTATTCTAATGGAGACATGTGTGGTGAAGAGCCCTGTACAGTCAATGGAGTAGAAGTCTTTTCCCAGTAGTCACAGCATTTTTTTTTTTTTTTTGTAGCTTAATAGCTTGATTGCTTTGTGTTATGTTGAACCGTTGTTCAAATACAGACCTGCCTCAAATAGCATTAGAAGATGTATGTTTTTAGGCCATGTCCCTCTTGTTCTAGGTGGCAGGTGATTTCACAAAGATATTTTAGACGGGTTTGTAGTGTTAGGCTACGACTTATTTTCAAAACTAACTACACCCTATTTTTTATTCATAATCACGTAGAGTTTTGTTGGTATATGATGGTGATAGTAGCATTTTTTTTTCCAACCATGTTCATATTTTGTGTAAAAACATTTCCTGCTCAAATGTGGCTCGTTTCTGTCTGCTTTGATTTGAGAGTTGACTTCAGCTGAATCCTCTGGCCACTCCCAACATGACAAAACGGCTAACAGCAAAACTAGCTATCCATAGCCTCAGTTTGTATTCTGAAGCCCATTTTCCACAGGTCAAAGGACCGTGCTAAGACCCGCAAACATATGGCTTTTGTTGACAATAGAAAAGGGAACAATTGGCATTCACACCTGGGTCAAATGACTCCACAGTAGATGCGGGTATGTATCGGCTCCGGCTCCGATTGGGATTGATGTAAACATAATATCCAGGTGAACAATTTTGCCCCTTTTCCTGCTGTGACGTCTTTCAGAGCACAATAGACGCTGTAGACGGACGTGTCACCTGTCCAGTAAGATGCTGTACCAGAAGCACCGCGGCTACACTGCAGTCGAGAAATGAAAGAGTGAGCTGCAGCCCCGAAATAAGTTTTTAAAACACACAATCACCAATGAAGCATCTCGCATGGAGGCTCCGAGACTTTTACAGGAGCGCAAACCCGGGGATGAGACGTATAAGACCCCTTTTTACCAGTTTGCACGGCAGCTAGCGGTTCACTTTTTCTCCACTGTGTCTGTGTGTGTGATGCATCCAACTGCGATAACTAACTCAGAACTAAAGAGCCATGTTTCCATGGTAACACTCAGTGACACCTGCTGACCAGTGTTGCCAAATGAGAAAAAAACACAGCTCAGATTCTGTGTTAACAATATTGTGAAGCGAGTAATGAGACAGTTTTTAGACACTGCAGATATCTTTTGAAAATATATAGCAGTGAGGACATTGTCAGTTGTTTTTCATCGCCGAAGGAAACTTGTTAGCAGAATCACTGTTCTGCTACAGGTCTGCACTGAAATTAAATTTTGTATTACTGGAGGTTTTTTGTGTTGTCACACTCTGAATTGAACTGCTGAATTTCCTCAGTAAAATGTCCTTGTAACTTTTGAATCCCTCTAGAAGGCAAATATTTTCTGCTGAGAAGATTGACATGGTTGCAGGAACAATGCTAAAAATAAAGACTCATTATCTTGACTGAGAAAGGTGTCCCTTCTCCTTGAAAATCCATACAAACTATGTCAAATCAAAAGAATTGCGCAGTGGGATCAGTTCACCATTGATGGCCTGAATGCTGAATATTACAGAATAAATGGTTACAGCTATTTCACATATCTTCCATGACACGTAATGTGGCAATCCTAGACAAAGTCTTAAAAAAGTAGTGAAAAATTAACTGTAGAGTATGAATGAGTTGTTGATTTACGAGTCACTGTATGTCCGGGATGTTCATTCATTCATTCATTAGCTATACCGCTTATCTTTTTAGGATTGCAGGAATTCTGCAGCCAATACCAGCTGACATTGGAGGGTGGGGTACACCCTGGATAGATCACCCTGTCTTATCAGATGATGTATAGAGACAAGCATCCATTCATTTAGAGTCACCATTTAACCGAAACCAGCACGTGTTTGGATCGTGAGTTGAATTCTTGCCGTAAGGTGACGGTACTAACCACTGCACCAAAGCCGTCCTGAGAGTTTTATCTGAGGATCCTCAGTCAAAGAAGGTTGAACAGTCCACGGAGTCCTGCACTGCTTACAAAGGAGGGGCAGTGCTGAAATATCCACGATGATACCAGTTTATGTTTGGTCTCTGTTTGACCTCTTTTCTAGGGGTTTTTACATAAAGAGATTTAGAGCATTAACTGCATAGGCAACCTTTAGGGAGGGTGTCTGTTATGTGCTCTGAGTGTAGCAGGAATTGCCAGATGCTGTGATATACAGGTTGATAAAGCTCTCTCTCCCTTTTGACTTGTTTTCACTTGCTATAGGGTTGTAAGAGACAGACACAGAGAGATTAAGAAAAGGCTGTTAATGAAGAGTGAGAGAAAAAAAAAACACTCAGGAGGAAAAGGTGTGTCTAAACGGGAGAAAATATTTCAGGAGACCTTTATAGATACAGCCTTATGACTTGTCTGTGTGTTGATTGAATGCAGAGATCTATTGGGATTACGAGCATGAACCATTGCACATTATTGTGGTATTCTCTGGCGCATTGGAGTCAGTGTGTTTGTTTGTGTGTGTGTGTGTGTGTGTGTGTGTGTGTGTGTGTGTGTGTGTGTGTGTGTGTTACTGTTACTTTATGTTAGATTTATTCTCTAAGGGCGTAACTATATTAGTGTCTAAAACTGAGACATTGCTCAACAGATGACTCTTCCTCTCTCTCCTGGGAGATGTGGTCATCATATCAGATCCTATTCTTTCTTTCCTTCTGTGTGTGTGTGTGTGTGTGTGTGTAGCGGCACTGGTCGATGGGGTCTCGCCCCCTCCTTTCTGAAACGGTTCATTGGACTGTAACGCTAATCCGTGGGGACCCTCTACACTGCGGTGACCCCCTTGACACTCGCACACATAGACAAACACACACAGACTCCCTCATCCATCATACACAGAGGTTGTCAGCACCTCAGCGAGTTGGCCTCATGGGTGACAGCCGGCAGCCAATCGGGGCTCTCGCCTCATCTCTGACATCACTGAGGATGCGATGTTTTCATCCTGATAGAAAGTAATTAGAAGTGAGGTAAAGAAAGTAAACAGATAATATGAGGACTTTAGGTGTGGCAGAGCCAGTTATAAATTAAGTAAATTTCATGTTTTTTTTTCTGTCTTTCATCCCACACATAAAACCTCCACAGCATTGAGAAAATTAAGCTTCATAAACATTATACTCCTACCTCCACATATAAGTTTAATGCATGTTGCTTATTATTTCACTCTGTCTCACTGTTGCTGTAGCTGAGAGTGAAGGAGGTAGGACGTTAGAAAAAGGAGGCTGTCGAATCGGGGGGGGGGCAAGTCAGTCAAAGTCAGCCTGCTAGACAGCTGGAGTTCATGGCTGCGGGCATCATTATGGTTAAAGAACTCTGCAGTCAGCAGCTGGCCACCAGCGTAGTTAGACATTGATATTTGGTTGAATGTAGGTTGTGACTTCAGGTGCCAGATACAAACATGGGACATCAGAGTCACCACCTCCGCCACGACAGACATGCATACCATGGGCGCTGGTTGGTCACATGACTTGACGTCAGCACTCCCAGGCCTGGATCATTGTAACTGTTCCTTATAAAACCTTGTTTTTCATTTCATATTCAGATTCATATCATCCTGAGCCAACTGTCCAAGATCCGGCATCTGACAGCCGAGTCTCAAAAAAAAGCCAAAACCCTACACCTCCATAAAGCAAGGAAAAAAATGTACTCGCGATTTATTATCAATCAGTTGATTGATTTGAATTAATTTCTTTCAGTTCAGTCAGGCACCCACTACAACCCGTTAGTTTGATCAGTGAAAATGCATCACCATTCAAATACGCTGCAGTATGTAGATAAGTAAGTGGCTGTATCACTGTCAATATCGCTGTGACTTGCAGCCCTCAGAAATCATATAGCGTCAGTTAACGTGTATATAATATGCAGCTGAAAATATAGGAGTGCTGCTTGAGGTACAGTGAACAGGCCCACAGCAACAGAAGCAACTGACAGACACTCAATAGAAATTTTCTATTGGCAGTATGGAAGGTGAAGTGGAACTTATTTTTTTTCTAAAGGCTTACCTTCCCACCTTTGATCACAGTTTCTGTGTATTTACCCCCAAGGCTACTGTAAAACACTCCACAGGCCTAAGTGCACTCGCGTACTGCACAGCGCCAGAGGGTAAGATTGAGCCTCAGATCTGTGTGTGTGTGTGTGTGTGTGTGTGTGTGTGTGTGTGTGTGTGTGGATAGATGTGCATGTGTTTGATTTGTGTGTATATACTGTATTATGTGCAATTTGGGTATATGTATCTAGATATAGCATTGTTTGTGTGTGTGTGTGTGTGTGTGTATTGCTCGTCTGGGCAGCAGCTTGGATAGAAATAAGCAGTGTATATGACTCCCATGTTGCAGCGCTCCACCCCTACCTCGCTCTGTTGGGAACTTGACCTTCTACACTCTCATGCCCGACTTTAATAAACGAGTGTATGGCTCCCAAGACCTCGCCTCGCCTCCTCATCTCCTCCCCTCCTTCCTTTTTTCGCTTCACCTCTCCTCATCTCGTTCTTATCCGCTGGTTTATCTCAGCTCATCCTCTGCGTCACTGTTCATCCCAGCCTCACGCCGCAGTAAATTCATACCACTTCTTTGGGTGTAGCATGTTTCCCAGTGGCCACCAGTGGCAGACAGGTTGTACTGGAAACCTCTACTGGTGTGGCAACAAAAGAGGAACGCATGCTCAGTCAAGTCTTCGGCCTGGATGAAATAAAGGTGGAAAAAATAGGCAGTAATGGGAGAGAAAAAGAGACGAGACATACGGAGAACATCAAAAAGATCAAGTGTGAGCGAGGGGAAGGAAGAAAAGAGACGAGTGAAAGCGAGGGATTAGAGGAATCCCCCAGGTAAAGAGATTGTTGCGACGCTATCTGATGCAGACTCAGCTCTGACACCTGTCACCACTCCTAATGAAACAGCTCCCACAATCCTCTGCTCCCAAATCTTTTGTTCACTCCCTCCCTCCTTTTGTGTGTGTGTGTGTGTGCGCATGTTTGTGTGTGTGCGCGCTTCCCTCTCTTTTCCCCATACGTCCTTGTGAAATTGGGTCTTTGTATTGTATGTGGGCCCTATGTGGGGGGGGGCCTTTGTGTACGTGTGTGCATATTATTATGCTCCTCAGAGGGATGTGATGTTGTGCTTTTTATCCCGACTGATGCATCGGTAATATGGAACAGACCTTAGGAGAGAGAGAGAGAGAGAGAGAGAGAGAGTGTGTGTGTGTGTGTGTGTGTGTGTTGCTGAAGCAATAGGGACCAAAATGTGCAGAAAAGAGGCACAGATGTGAGGTAGTCTCTCTCTCTCTCTGTGTGTGTGTGTGTGTGTGTGCGCGCGCACGCGTGCGGCAGCCAGACAGGATGTCCATTCCACAATTGGAGCAGACGCTTGAGTTTGGTCTTTCCTATATTAACAATGACTGCTACTTTCAGACCAGATACTACCGTGTTACTAGTGCCATCTATCTAGTGACACACACACACACATATATATATATATATATATATACACACACACACACTTTCCCTCTTCCTGTCTGGGCTTTTTTAGTCCTGTTTTCCATTTTATTAGAGGCTAGAAGCAGTTCATTAGCGGTCTGTCGCCATCTGTGAATACTTTAAACTTTAACTGTCAGCCTCACTAATTGACAATCTGCTTCACTCTGCTCGCTGCCATTGATTTAATCTCTTCTCTGTCTCTCCCTCGATTCTTTCCTACGGAACTCATTGACAAAACATGATGATTTTCAGATTTTCTCGGACAGAAGCATTTAAACAACTAATTGTGAAATTAATAATGGCTTTCCGCCTTTATCTTACTGTCTGTATCACAAAGTTTGCATGTATGTTCGTGTCTTTCTATATGCCATCTCCTTTTTCAACTACAGATATGTTGAAATATAAAAGAAATAAACTTTTTAAATGTTCCATGGGACATATAATTCAACATCTTTGCCGTTCCACCCTGCGTCTTCCCATATGGCATCGACGCGTTCACCTCCGGCTGTGGGAGCGCGCTGTATTACAGCGAGGGGAGTAGAGGTTTTCTCCGGGTGCCATTATGTCCAAACCTCTCGCTCCCCTCCACATCGTCTCCTGCCATTCCCAGGCCAATCTGCAAGTCATTACTGATGCTCCATTACACAGTACCTCAGCGCAGAGTAAACTCATATAGAGTATGCGGCCGTCGGTGTGGTTTAACTTCACGTAGTCGTTCCTGATTAAACAGAATGCGGTTCCCACTGATTTATCATTGCAGATATAAGCGATTGCTACCCTAATAGGAAACCATGGTTTGCTTAATGGAGCTTTAAGTGGAATATGACCTAATTTATAAGTTCTATTTTGGTATTTGAATGGCCTTTATGATTGTTTACCGCATCTCCAGACGAACATGAAACACACTTTGGTGGATATAACTAGTTCGGCGGTAATTGCTGACTTTATGATATTGGAGAGGCTCTTATCCACTTACGCTGCAGAATGTCTTAAGAAGTCCCAGCCTTTTAGTCAGACTTAATAATAACTAGGATTTCCCACAAATGCTTTCCCCAGCATCGTAGAACAATGATCAGGTAAATCGCTCCAGTTATCAGTAAACCGACACTTAAATCAAGCGATTGTTGTGACTGTTTCTATCACGATGTAAAGTCAACACACTGAGACACAAAATCTGCAGTAGAGGTAAATACTGTAGCACCAATCCCCATACACAAATAAGACCTAATTGAATCTCATTTATTGAACCAGTTAAAAAACACGGTTTCGAAATACAAATTAATTCTGTGAGCCTGAGCGGTGATGTAGCACGGATTCCAGCTGACAGCTGCATATTGTCTTTTGATTTACTTTGGGCTTAAAAAAAGCCTTAGAGATTTCAATTATTTTTGCTTCAATTAATATGGTGCAAAGCTTCTATTCAAGCCAATTTTTTTTTTTTTTTTTTTTTTTTTTTTTTATTGATTGAAGAGCTGCTGAATGGAAGTGCTGACCCCTCAGTCATCTCCCTCTCTAATCCTGAGACTGGAGCTGTTCTACAGTACAGCGCTGTGGAATTAACACTGTCCGTGTTTCTAAGAGACACTGCCTCTGGCTCTGTTTTTTTTTTTTTCTTTAGTCTGCGCTAAAAGAATTAGAATATCCTCTGGTGTATTCTTTTGGAGGGAAAAACATGCCTAAAATCCATAACAGCCTCATTAATGTGGAGAAGTGGTTGATTCCAAAATGACATGTACCCGTTTTGAAAAGTAACTGCCATATTCAATGTTCAGCGTTTCATAAATAGGACAAGAGTTGATCCTCGAGAGTGATGATAATTTGTTAGTGGAGGTTATAGGCTGGTTGGCTGAAACATTTTCCATCATTGGAGCAAAGGAGGCTGGAATGCGTCTGGAGCAGCGTTGTACATGGTTGGATGCTCTTGGGAGGGAAAACATAAGGGAGTTCTGCAAGGTCATGATACCAAAATGCATTTGGTTCATTTGTAATTCACCATTAGTACATGTCAACTCGAATAAATCAGCCTGTTAATGTGTCTTGGAGTGCATTGGATCTGGATGTTATTCTGTCTTTGGATAAGATATCCGTTTTTCTATGTCCAGAACATTCTGTCCAGCCATACAGGCAGCTCACCGAGAGCTCCCTCTTTCTTTTCCAGTCACGTCTCAGTCTCTTTATTCTTATTTTTTTTCTCATTTCCAGGAGTGTCCTCAGATCCTGCCCTCCACCCAGATCTATATCCCCGCTGGAGTTATGAGGCCGATCACCCTGCTGGCTCAGAACCTGCCCCAGCCTCAGTCCGGACAGAGGAACTACGAGTGTATCTTCCACATCCAGGGCAACACTCACAGCGTCCCGGCTCTGAGGTTCAACAGCAGCAGCATACAGTGTCAGAAGACCACGGTAAGACTGCAACAACTTCACGTCCACACAAGCTTTGCAGTTAAATTGCAGCAGCTAACAGCGGTGACGTCCCCTGCGATGTCTGTTGACCTGATAAATGTGAGTTAGCGTAGTGGATAAGGGGCTTGTTATTGACTGATTACCATCACAGCCAATCCTAATCAACTATCTCACTTCTCTGACCAGCCCCAGCTGTTTAATCTGTCAGCAGGAGCTCCATTCAGGACGGCCATACTGGTTCAACCATTAGGAGGCTTTACAGCTGGTTAGCTGCAGTGTGAGACAGAGAAAGCAGCAGTTATAAACCGGCGTGGTAAAGACTTGAAGCTGAGGCATATGACCACAGGGACCGACCGTCCAAAAGCCGCTCTCTCTTCATGCCCACTACTCACTCCTGCCTCTCAGCCCTCAGTCAAACTGTCCCAGCTAATGGGGAGCAACCATTTCAGCAATGTTAATTTCCTCAGCTCCGATCGAGGCATGAGACAGAGGGGAGGCATTTTAACGACACCAATTATGACTTACTTAACGAGACATATGATTAACATGCGAGCCGCACACCGCAGCACTCCCGCTCACAGTGATAGGTCCAGTAGCGAGTCCTCGCAGTTTTAAAAGGCAGCGGGGGGGGGGGGCGTTTGGCTTTGGCAGCTTCACCAGTCGCCTTTTTCTCCAGCCTGTCACACACTTGTCAAGGGCTCCGGGTCATTTAGCCGGCTGCCGCATTACCACCGGGCTCAGAACACATCACTGATTTGTGGCCACTAGCTGTTTTTGAACTCTACCCACTTTCTCCCCACAAAGGGAAAGATTGAGCTTCATCTTTGTGATACTGGGAGTCGTTTCTGCCTCTGATGTCGGATTGGTGACACAAAAAACAGTTACGGGGCACATTACTGAAGTTGATTTCCACATCGTAATGATGGCTCCTACAGCTCCTTTGTGTTTTTGGAAAGCTAATTTGTGCATATTTAGCCGCTTGTCTCTGTAATTGCTTCATGAAAGTGAGTGTTCTGTTAGATTTGACTTTTTGGGTTGTTATTACAGGTTTTTGTCAGATTTGTCCTCGGTGACTTGACTACTTAAAAGCCTCCTGAACAGAGAGTGAGCCGCAAAAATAATAATTGCTGTCAATCAAATTGGATTTTTGAAAAAGTTGGTCAGAATTCGGAGGCACAATTCCTTTTGCAAAATCAATTCTGGCTTTAACTATTGAATTTCTCCGTATACCTCAGACGTGGCGAGACCCTTTCCAACAAGTAAATCCTGACTTCCATCATTGACATTATAACACCAGCGCTTCCAAACTATGGTCTGCAGATAAAGAGTGAATTGCTTAAAGACAAGAGCTGTATATTATGTTATTTTTGTTCACTCTCTGTTGGATTTTAAGTGTGTTCTGAAAGCCTCCCACGCCTCCAAACACCAGCACTTACTCCGGGAAATAGCAGTTTGCATCCCCAGTGTTTGATACACTCACATTCACTCATTACTACAGCAGTACTATACAGCTGAGAGCTGCTGATGCTGGAGGACAGAGACCTTCCTCAGCAAAGACTCACCGGCAAAACCAAATGGATAAACACACACACACACACACATATGCACAAACATCAATTTCTTCACTCCTCAGTGCACTTTAATGTTTAGTAAAATACCAACGCTCTCAGCAGGAGGCAGGAAAAATAGTAAATATACAGGCCCCAACACAACTTTTGCAGCTGTTGATGAAGCTAGACATAAGGGTGTGTGTCTATGTGCGTGTGTGTATGTGTGCGTGTGCGCCCACATGTGCACATCCATGTGTTGTTGCGAGTGAGTAAGCCTCCTTCTCTCCACCCCCCACCTCTCTCCTCGTCAGGTGGGACTGTGATAGGAACCAATTAAGGGAGCTGTAGATACAATGATGATGAATTGCAGTGGTGTGGTAGACTGACGGACACAACCACACACACACTCACACACACTCACACACACAAGCCTGGTAAACCACTTAAACAGACCAGAGGGAAGCAAAAAGACAAAGAAAGAGAGAGCCAGAGAGGAGGTGAGGGAATTAGTACCAGACAATGACGATGCAACAAAGAGTGCGATAAAGGAAATAGAGAGAGGGAAGAGATAATGAGAAGAACAGAGATGGACAGAGGGAAGGAGAGACGGACTAAGCCCAGCAAGCAGACTAGGGGAAATAAACAAATGAGGAAGAAACAGATGGGGAGAGAATGTATGTGGAATATAAAAGATGTGCATGTCTGAGAAAGTGATGCTGAAAGAAAACAAAGTCATGATCCGTGCAAAACTGAAACTGCTGACATGAACTAGAACAGCAGAGGGTGGAGGGACAGTTGGGACAATAGGGGAGCGGTTACAAAGTACCGTATACCTGCTCAGGTGGACTGTACATTGCGGTACTCGAGCAAGTAGAACCTGTTAGGAAAATAGGTTTAGAAAAAAGCAGACGAGGAACCCGCAGCTACTGTTGCCCATGTATGACCTCACAGTCTAATATAAACCTAACATTGACATTATGTTGTAAACTCTTGGCTGCATTTTTTTCTTGCAGTTGCGGGCATTTTCTCAGACAATATGAACACCTATTAGTACGCGCGCATTGGACTGTGTTATCAATCACAGTCAACAAACCACATTCAAATTCCGTCAGCGTTCTGCCAATGTATTACTGTGGCGTGTTGATGCAGTTTGAGTGCAGATTGATTTGAGAAGTGTACATTGCATTTCCTCTGTAACTTAAATCAATCAAGCATTTTTCATGTCTGCTGTGTTAATCTCATACCATTCGGAAAAGGGAAACTCCACCAGATTTTTACAGTAAGTGCACGTCAGTCGTTATGAAGAGTAGTACTCTGATGCAGCTCTGATGATGTCAAGACAATCAAGTTGCATTATGGGAAGTGAAGCAGGTTTTGAAAGCACAAAGCTAGGGACTAAAGCTGAGGATATCTTGGATTCTGAGTGCACTTTTAAAGCCGCATTAATACTTTTTGTTTGTTTGCTTTTATTAATTCTATAGCAGTTTCCTGCATCTGAAAAAAAACAAAAATGATGAGAGCAATAAGAATGAACCAAATCAGTCAAACTGAGGGCATCATAACAAAAACCATGAACCGCAACGTGGCGAAACGTTCCATAGAAGTGAGAGCAAAGAGGATAATTCTCTGTGGATCCATCCGTACAAACGTCCTCTTTCATTTTACACATTAATAATATTATAATATTTCATCCCAGGTGTAAATGTTTTCTTGCCTCCCCTTCACTAATAATAACTTTCTCATATGTAATAATCTGTGTATTTTAGGGAAGAAATATGAGAGTGAAAAGGTTAACACAGAAGCTCAACACATACAGCAGAAGATCCCTCCATGATTGAGAACCTGCACACCAGAAACCATTGTATTCAGTATCCTCAGTAGGCAAGTGTGTGTATATGTATCACAGCTGGCTGTGACTGGGACAGTAGAGTGTAATAAATCACAGAGAAAATTAGCCAGCAGTAGATGTACACTCATCCATTTAATCTTACTGTCTCTTTGTGCATTATTTAGCCCCTTGCCAAACACTGAAACATTGAACTTGCATACTCAAATACACCAGGGACCCAAAGTATGCATGGATGTGCAGTGGGATGCTCACAGGAAAACACACGCTGGTATACACACACACACACAGACACACACATACTCACAGGCACGCACAGATAGGGTGCATGCAAGCTGTGATGATACCTACTGGTTTTCTTCATGGACAAACACACACACACACACACCCTCCCCAGGGGTTTGGAAGCCCAATGTGAAGCAGACATATGGAGATTCTCCACATGATCCTCTTCCTAATCATGTGGAGCAGACGGAGACTGTAGCATCAGCAACAACCGGCAACCTGCTTTACATGATTTATTACACTGACACACATAGGCTATCAAATGCTGCGCGTGTGTAACTGTGTGTATGAACTTACCACTATAAGTCCATGCATCAGGCATGCTAGTGAGCGGCACAGTACATTTTTTTGGAGGATGACAGGCCGTGTGTCTGTGTGTTCACAGAGCAGAAATTGGTGTTGAGTTGGCACCGGTCTAGACTGTCCCTGACTTTCACAAACATGCTCCATATAGCACACATGGTACCTGTGCAGTATATAGAGTGCACTATACAGACGCACATGTTCTTCTGCAACACTACCTTCTACAAATTAAATTTATCGAGTAACTAATTTGCCTTGCCAAGTGTATTTTGGAACAGACATTTCTCATACAGCATAGGAGTCACAAGGAGGAGGTCAATGATGATGACAGTATAAAACAGAAAACATTTGGTCAACATAGAGAATTATATTTGTCCATATTTGTCCTTTTTCCAACCTGGTAATCTTTCCCTGACCTGAACCAAAAGCTTTGACTTACCTAAATATAACCACAAGCACCTTGCTTGTGCTTCGGTTTGCCAGGAGTGTTTTTATTATTGGTATCAGCGGTGGGAAGTAACTAAGGTGAGAACTAAAGTGCAGAACATGATGAATGTTATTTACTGAAGAACTGTTACTTAAGTACAAACTTCTTGGCCACTATTGGACTTTTTATTCCACTGCATGTATTTCACAGTTAAGTAAAGTCAGTTTAATTTAGCGACAAATCATAACAGAAGTAACCTGAGGGCACTTTTCATACAGAGCATGTCTAGATTTCTTTATAATAGCTACACTTGTACATAGTTACGAGTGTCTTTCAGAAGTCTATTTGTTGTAAACTGTTCCAACAAAAGTTATTTATGGTTAAATTTAAATAATTGTTTGAGACCCGAGGAGGTAAAACTGTCCATTATTTATATAAAACAGCAACGATTAGAGAAAAGCCTTAAAAATAATTGAATACAAATGTGTATTAATTGTTTTTGTGGCTTTTTCTTCCCTTAGATTCATCTCATGACCTTTCAAAGGGTTACTTTTGATATTTTACATATCTTTCACTGACAGTAGGAGCAGGATTGAACATTGATTTTACAGTATATTGTCTCACTGATACTTTTATTTACATAAAAGATCTGAGTGCTTCTTCCACCGCTGTCAGGGTAAGTAAATGAAATCTGTTGGCAGCTTGCAGATAGTTCCAATATAAACGTTTGGTCCTCATGTTATTAAAAATGGATCAGGATAGCTTTATGTTTCTTACAAAACACATTTGTGCTAATTAGTTGCACATTTTCCTCTGTGTGCTTATTACAGGGAATCACTAATGAATAAATTACAGCCAAAAACGACACAGACTTAGTGCAGAAATGAAAGTGTCAGGTGAAGTGTGAAGAATTATTATTTGCATTTAAAAAAAAAAAAATTGTATTCATCCATTTGTGGCTGTACAGTATCTGCTTTAGTGCACAAACAAAAGAAGCTCAACTGAAAGCCCCATTGAACTGATATTGGGGGGGGGGGGCTTGTGTGTGTAAGTGTGTGTTATAGCCGTGTATTTTTAACACACGATATCCTTCAATGTATCCTTCAACATGACTAATTACATGAGGGTGACCTGCACATGGACGCGCACGCATATGCACACACCTACCCCCCACCCCCCCACAACCACCACCACCACCAGCCAGCTGCTCTGTTTTGTTAACATTGGCAGTTTTCAGTTCACTCAGACATTCAACCATGTATGCACACACACTCTCACACACACACACACACACACACACACACACACACACACACACACACACAGTAGCATATCTATTCATACAGTCCATGGAGACATGCAATCCATGGAGACGATTCATGTAGCGAGAGAATAAACGAGTGCAGGAGCAGATAACGAATGAACCCGAGCCAGGCTGGTGTGTTACTGTAATGAGGCCAGGGACGGCTTTGTGCTCACCTTGTACTTTTTACACCTCCACCCCCCCTCTCCTTTTTTCTACTCTTGTCACCTCCCCTCCCTCCCTTGTCCCCTCTTAATGCCCCTCCTCCTTCTCTCTATACTCTCCTCTCCTTTATCTCCTCCTTGTTTAAACTCTCCTACTCTCCTCTACTGTTTTTTTTTTGTCCCATTTGCTCTTCTCTCCCTCTTTCTGTCCTTCCTCTACTTCTTTTCCTCTTGTCATTCTTTACCGCTTCTCATTGCCGCTCCTCGTTTTCCACTTTGCCCTCTGTTGCTGTCTTAATCTCCCCTCCTCCTTTCCTAATTCCACTACTCTCACTTTCCCCTTATCTCCTCTTTAGCTGTCCTCCACTTTTATCCACCCAACTTTGCACCACTGCATCCTCTTCGTTTTCTCCTCTCCTCTCCTCTCCTCTCCTCTCCTCCCCTCCCCTCCCTAGGGGGGCCTACACTATGAGTTGGCTCAGGTAGATTAATTACATGCAGTGACATGGAGGAGCTGGCCAGAGGCTTCAGTAATGAGTCTGATTACTCATCTCCAGCAGCTCCGGACGCTCAGGGGAGGGAAGTCAGGACAGCAGGCCAGCAGAGGGGCCTCTCAGTAGGGAGAGAGAGAGCAACTTTTACCTACGGGGCTCCTCCAATAAAGAGTTTTTAACAGCACTTGTGCCGCCACTTTTGAGATCAAAGCTATACCAAGAGTTATCGACATTCTGATAGTCAACAGCTGTTCAATCGGTAAGTGAAATATGTGAGCATTTCAAACAGAAGTTATAGTTTCCTTGAGGAGGAAGCCATACCTTATGTATGCACACTGCTATAATCGGTTGTTCCAATAAGCTGCAGGCAAACATGTAATCTCCAGTAGACCAGAGGAATGCCTAGTATGGAAGAAATCCTACATGGAAGCCAAAGAGGTAACCCAGAGTGGGATGGCTGAGAGACAAAAACATAATTAAATGCAGGAAATGTGGGAAAACACAAGCATGGATAATAAATCATACAAACAAAAGACAGCTACAGTTCCTCATTAAGCCATGAGAGACTGCTTATGTTTTTTCTAAAGAAAGATGAATTTAGGTAAAGCATTCAGTTGGTTCCCAGCCTGTGAGTCAAAGCAAGAATGAGGTGAAGCTGGAATGGATTTCTCAAATGGCTTTTTTATTGGTCAAGCATTTGACTTTATCTGAGGAGGTTATTAGCTACAGTTTGATTCCAGTACATTTATCAATATATTGGTTGAGCCACGCTGCTCCGTCTCTTCTTCTGAGGCTCCAGAGGTAGCAGGTACAAGTACAGACGAATCACATTCGCTGTCACTAACATGGACACATCATTTACGCCTTTATACACACTGGATAAAATTGTATGGTGACAAATATTTAAAAACAAGCTGAAAACTGTCAAACAAGTGAAAACATTCTACCGGAGGGAGATAGATATCCTTTGTTTTCCTGCTGCAGTTAAAGTCTTGAAACAAAATAGAAGGTTTTCAGTATTTACTATATTTCAGCAGCTAGTAGGCTACTGTGATAAACACCTTCCAGTGAATATGATGCTGTGCGAATCCTAACCCTGCTCCTTTAGCTTAACCTCTTGTCCCAAAGGTTAAAGAGATCCCCAAAACATTTTAGTCTATGATAGTCATCAATCCATCGAGTCAGAGTCTAGTCCCCGTTACCTGAGTCCCGAGTCAGCTTCACTCTGGCGCAGTCAAAGAGCTGACGGACAGATAAAAAGGTTTGCATTAAACACAAATGACACCGCTGAGATTTTAATTACTGTGTGACACAATAGCCAACAGATTCATTACTAACGAAAAAGAGTCCTCTGAATGCGGTCATCGCTCCAGTCCGAGTCTGTCATGAAAATAAGGACTTGTGTCAGACTCCTGAGTCCGAGTCCTGGACTACAACACTGCACTCAATCTCCAAAACAGTCATCCTTAAAAATGTTGCCATTTTGTAAAGTAAGGTTGAAGTAGACATAATGGCTGTAGGAGTATCATTAGATATAATTTCATGCCATCGTTATTATCAAATTGTCTGTCATTTTCAAAAGATGACTGTTCATTTTGGAATAAAACTCTATACATTTCTGTCTCATTTAGACTCCTGTCTACCCAAAAAACTTACTTACTTCCATTGAGAGGATGAACTACTACACAGCGGCTTAAAGATCAGCGCATTGTTGATAAAAATGTAATGTGGACTAGTAAATGCCTTGTTCTTGAAAGTGGAATCCTACAGTAATGCAAAATGCCTGAATCTAAAACCAGCTGCCATCTTGCGCTGCTAAATCTCTGAAGAAACTAATTTGTCAGAGGTCAGAGTCGAGTAATAACTGGTGACTGACAGGACCAGTGTGATAAATTAAAAATGAATATTGTTAAATTTTACTGACATAATGGTTCCCCAGAGAATGAATCTTACTGACTTTGATTATCCCTGACGTTTCCTTCAGCACCATCATGAGGTTGACATTGGGGCTTTCAAGTGAAATATCTTCAAGATCCATTGGTTGGATTGCCATGTAATCTGGCAGCCCTCAGGATGACTTGTAATACCACTGGTGAACACCTGATTTATTAATCTAGCGCCATCATCAGGTTGATAATTTCACAATGTCCAATACTTTGGTTTGTGACAAGGAATCTACAAAAGTGATGACATTCCAACCAGCTTCAGCTGCCCTTTGTGCTACTTTAGCAAATATTAGCATGCCAACACGCTAAACTAAGATGGTGCACATTCGTGAATAAACATAAGCATGTTAGCATTGTAGTTGTGCTTGCTGACATTAGCACATAGCTCAAAGCACAGCTGTGGTATAGTATAGCCTCACAGAGCTGCTAGCGCGGCTGTAGGCTCGTCCCTCTGCTGCCTCTTCTCCTTTTCCTGAATTTCCTTCAGTATTGCATCAGCTGACAAATAATCTTTTACTCCCAAGCGTGCCCCGGGAAGCGGGGTTAGACAGCGGGTGATGCTTGGTGTGACTGGTGGCACGGTGTCGCGGTGTCACACTGTGGTTTGTGTCGGCGTTTTAAACCATGTGACGGTATGAATAAAGCATGATGTGGCGGGCAGCGGGGTGGGCAGGGAGTGACAAGAGAACAAGCTCACCCAGTGTTTTGGTGATGGCAAACAAGTCAAAACCCTTAAAGTTTAATGGGGGCCTCGCCGCGGAGAGAGGAGGAGTGGTATGTGGGCACATGTGTGTGTGTGGGTCCTGTGGTTTCACCGGGGATACTAGCTGCCATACACAGGTCTTTAGCCGGTGGGATGTAATAGTGATGCTAATAAAGTCAACAGCCTACCTCATGTGTGATGGATTAGAGTCACACTGAACTAGTGGGAAGGGAATAAGACCAATCAGCATTTCCTTTGTGGCGAAAGAGTGTTTTGGTTGAATCCCTCTCCTCTGGAGCTGCTGACCTCCCAGAATCCTGTGGTTTCGCTGGGCCGCGCTTCCCTTAGCTTCTCACTGTCTCAGTAGAGATCCAGACTTCCCACATCCCTTCTTCTTATGTGGCTGTTTACAAAGTCTCCCTTTCTTTCTTTGTCCTCTTGTTTATGGTCTTCTTTTTCCTCCTTTGTCTTTTTAATTCATCGCCGTGTTTTCGAGGCCCTAAGCTGACCTGAAACCATCACTGATCTGAAATAATGCCATGTTTTTACACGTATTTCAGTAGCTTATATACTTTGCCGGTACACAGACGACCCATGCATGTCATGATCCATTTAATCTAATAGCACCAGCCTTACTGATTTCATTCGAGTCTGTGTCAAACACATCATAGCCTATATGAGTATCATTTTCCTTCCCTCATATGTTTGGCATTTTAGTCATGGAACTGCATTGGAAGAAGAGAGTGAAGAGAAAAGTTTTGACTCTAAGTGTGTGTGTGTGTGTGTGTGTGTGTGTTTGTGTGTGTGTGTGTGTGTGTGTGTGTGTGTGTGTGTGTGTCTGTCTGTCTCAGGCCCCGTTGCCCATATGAGCCGGTCGATCCGTGTCTTCCAAATCCAGTGTGTCAGAGAGCAAATTGGAAATGCCAATTTCACTTTACACTGCCCCGTATCTTATCTCTCCCTTACCCTCATCCCACCACTTAGCTCATGTGTAAATGAATAAGGTCCTCTCGCACGTCCACCGGTGTCCGATTCCTGTCTGCTTTCACCGCTCCTGACCACCCCCTGTTCCTCTTCCTCCTCCCCTCCATCTTCTTCTTCTCTTCTCCTCATCCTTTCCCCCCCATTTTCCTCTTGTCACCTGTCCCGTCCTTTCTCCCTCCATCCTGCCCCCCCCCTTCTCAGCTCCGTCTCTATTCAGCCATGCCCGTTCAACTGTAACCCATCTGTTATTTCTCTGTGTGTATTTATGAAATATGTCTGTTTTGGTGAATATGGATTTATGCATGTGTTCATGCTCGGACTGTATCACTGTCTGCAATGAACAAGCCGGGGCGAATCACTATGCAAATGAAATAATATCTCATACAATTCCCAATTTGCATTGAATCCATTATAAATCAACCATTTTCTTACACGTTTCTCTTGCCCTCTCTCTGTTTCTGTGTCTCTCTCAGTACGACTACGAGGGCGGTGACATCAGTGACCTGCCAGTCGACCTCTCCGTGGTGTGGAATGGAAACTTTGTCATTGACAACCCGTTCAACATTCAAGGTAGAACATTTTCTTTGTTGCTTGGCCAAATTTGAGCCGCCCCTGCTTGTTTATCTGTCGGTAATGATTTTCTGTGAAGCAACAATGCCGTGTGCAGTGTTTCCCCTTCATAAGAAATCTGTAATTTCATTTTTGACAGCCATCAGGGAGAAAGGTGAAAGTGTACCATTAGTTTGGAAAAAACACTGTTCTCGTCTCAGGGATAAAAGAGGGGCAGAGGGAGTGATTGATGGATGGCAATGATAACAAACAAAACATCCAACACAGAAATTAATAGGGATGGATGTTAGAGAGGAAGATAAACAAATGGAGAAAGCGATAGGCAGAAGAAAAGATGAAGAGGAAGAAAGATGGGTGGATGACAGGTTGATAAATGCACCATGTAATGGCGGGGGGTAGATGAGAGTAAAGGGAATGATAAAGAAAAACAGAGAGCGACATGGAGGGATGGCATTTATTATTTTTAATCGCTATTTGTGCATGAAGTGGAAAACAATTACCAATTCTAAATTCTTTATCAAGTGTAATATATTGGGTGGTGGAGGCTAATGATTTTAGACGTCCCATTACACAAGATAATATAAGTCTTGCTCTCAAGTGTGTCATAAAGTCTTTTGCTCTGAATTTGCATGTCTAGAGTCAGATTAACTAACCCTCCCTACTCTATTCTCCTCTGTGTTTTTTTTCTATTTCATTCACCATTCATTTCAGTCTTAAAAAGACACACATGCACATTTTAATCTTACATCCTTTGTGTTGTATCTGACCTCATTTTGATAAATGTCAGACATGCAGTTCATTTTGCAGATTGCTTGGAAATTAGTTGCTTATCGGTCATGACCTAATTCTTCTGCCAGTGTAATTTTGTTTAAAATGTGCTCCTTTAAGCTTTTCTGCGAGTCTGTGCTGCGAGATTCTCTCCGGGGGATTAAACATCCAGTGTTTAACATGTGCTGAGAAGTATTGTGGCTGTCACAACAAAATAAATAATCCCATTTCTATTCAATCGAGTAGATGGATCCTATTCTATATTGTTGAACTATAGATTTGATGACTGTTCCTAATCAGATAAGTATTCAGCTGAGCAACACAGGTCTAAATATAGCAAATACTTTATTCAGGAGTATCAGCATTTATAGAATATTTTAAGATATAAAGTTGTATATAGTTACAAAATACTGTTAGTTTTGCACTGTTCTGTTTATTGGTAAAATTAGATAAAATAAGTGACAGTTCGGCACATTTTGCCCGTTCGGTTTGCTTCAATCATGCCAGTGTGAACACTGTCAAACTCGAAGTTCAAAGAAGCGTGCAGAAATTGCATTGAGTCTCTTCCAGGTAAACTCGGGAGCAGTATGTTTGAAGTAACTGGACCAATTGAGCGGTTGCTTCAACTAGACTATGCAGTGCTGATGATGCAGGATGTCAGTCGCTCAAACTGTGCAATAGAGGAGTTAACTGTCAGTCCATATAACTTCATAATTGCTCCTTTCCTGAGATCACAAAACCTACATGCTAACAACGTGTAATTCTTAGCCATGCTAGCAGTATGTCATTCATCCCACCACATCAGCTCAGACTAAAATATCTGAACAAATATTGGATAGCTTGCTGTAGAAGTTTTCATGTTCCCCAGACAAATGGCTGCTATTGGCGAGCCTCTGACTTTTCATCTAGCGCCACCAAAATTTGTCGAGTACTTTGGTTTGTGCTGGTTTCTTTGAGCTGTACTTTGTCTTTAGTTCTACTATTAGCATGCTAACACACTTAGCAAAGATAATGAACGTGGTAAACATTACACCGGCTAGTCATCAGCATGTTAGCATTGTCATTGTGAGCATGTTGGCTACTTATGGAATCGCAGAGTGTTATTTGTGACTTAGTGCTTAGTAAACACCCTTACTCTTTGTCTTTGGTCAGGACCAAGTGAACCAGACTACATGTGTGAAAGTGACCTACTATACCTTCTTCTTCACCTTCTTTGAGTGAAGCAATGACTGACCCGAGCTTGACCTTTTTTCATAAACATGACATATTATAGATTAGAGCTCAACCAGCAATCAGGATAGAGATACTGTTCTGCTACAACAGGCGTAAAATACATTTTTGCTTAACCTTTTCTGTCTCTCATTGCTGTCATTTAACAATAAACTAAATTTAGTAAACAATATTTCACTTGTCGGTATCTGACATTTCAATATACATAAACAATATTCAACAATATCTAGTTAAAAGTGAATATATTATGACAGGAAATGGGACTGAAATACAGCCGAGGGAATAAACCTCATACTGTTTGAAAACACTCTCCCGGCTATTGTTGTGGCACCTCAAAATCCACAAATTTCCTCACAGCTCCCTGTTGATATTTTGAAAATGAAGTGTTGCTGAAAACAGTGAGCTGTGAGGAATTGTGGGGGCGCTCTTGCGTGCTGTGACGAGAGTGTACTTTTTTTTTTTTTTTAAACAGGTTATATGGGGTTATCTGGATGACTTTGAATAAAACTCATCACAGCGCTTTTGACATCCATCTTTCCAATATGAGGTTTTATACAGCAAAGTTATCCTGATAGCTCCTGCAACAGGCCCCAGGGATGTGTGCCACAGTGAGCGCTTTGCATGTGACAGGATGGTGTGGAGCTCTGAGAGTTTTGGAGTGTGAAATCCAATGAACTTAGAGGTAGTGTGTGTGTGTGTGTGTGTGTGTGTGTGTGTGTGTGTGTGTGTGTGTGTGTGTGTGTGTGTGTGTGTGTGTGTGTGAGTGTGAACTTGACAAGTATGTTATGACTATGAGTGAGCAGTACTTGCTTCTCGGCTTTCTAGGTGGCAAGGAATTTATGCAGGAAGCATCCCAGGCCAATGGAGGGTTTCTCAAAAGAAACCGAAGACAGACTTCTGAAACAGCTGGCTAGGTTATGGATTAGTAATAAGAATGAATCAACAACCTTATCACACCCCAATAGATATATTATGGTTATTTTGTTCTAAAGCCTCACAGAATACCCATTAGGATTATACGAGTTCAATGCAATGCTTAGTGTTGAAGGTCTAAGACTCGTTAAAAACATGCATTATAAAACCATCCTCACTCATACAAATCTCATAAAGACCTTCTCCTTTTCTCCTCCTTTTTCTCTCCATCCTTTATTAATCCCCTCCCTGCACCGTCCCCGTCTTTTTCTCTCTGAATTGGAGCTGTATTATCCGTCTGAGGCAGAGCTGCTCGCAGCTGACCCGGTTTTGCCCCGGTGTAAAGTGGAGATGTTAATGTTAATTAAATCATTCATTTGGTTCAGATTAATTAGTGTCGCGCTACTTTTAAGCTGAGCCGTGGCTAATCAGATTAGGGCGAGCGAAGGGCCGAGGCGGGCAGATGGATCCAAAAGACGCTCGCTTTGAAGTCCGGCCGCCGTATGTCTGCCGAGAAGGAGGTGAAGGGAGGAGATTCTTGCATGCTCTGTTGCTCTGTTTTTTTTTTGTTTTTTTTTTAAACCCCCCCCCTATGTTTTTCCTCTTTACTTCATTTCAAATCTGTTTAACTGGTGTGACAGCAAACAAACCTGCCTGCAGGTTTTGGTAATATCAGTATCAACAGAGATAATTATGATAGAGATTAGCAGATGATAAATGGTAACAAACAAAAATCAAAAGATCTTATCCATTTACCGGTACATTTTCTTGTCTTGTTTGCATGTGACCTCCCCTACTCCTGTTTGTTTTTCTCATTCTCTGTTGTTTAAGGTCCCTCTTTCACCTCTCTCCTTCATTTCCTCTCAACCTCTCGCTTTTTCTGGCTCTATCTGTTTCCTCTGATTCTCTCAGCCTCGCGGGGCCTCACCATCTTTAAATTCATAACAATTCTTGTTGCTGTTTTGTTAACAAGCAGAGCTAAAATTTATCCTCCCCCTCTTCCCTGTTTTCTTTCATCTCCCTCCCCTCTAACTTCTCAGGTGTTTGAGGTTTTAATTATTTATTTATCTATTTATTTATTTATAATTTTTTTACTTTTAATGACTTTTTCCACTCTGCAGAGTTGAGGGAATGGTTTTATACACAACAAATTATCAATTCCCCTGTTGGCGTTAGAAGACATTACCTGTTGAATTAATTTCTGTAATATCCCTCTAGGTCTCTTGTTCATGTTTTTTAATTTTTTTTCTCTATTTATCTGTGGAAACAGTTCTCTCATCGTCACAGCCTCAGAGTGGTAATAATCACCTACTCAAGGTTTTAGGTGTTATGTGGGTGATTAACATTCATTTATGCCGGTCCTTTGCTCTCTGTGAAGCTCACAGACACATAAACACCTGATTACTTTTTTCTTGCCACCGTTGCTTTTTTTTTTTTTTTTCAAATTAACAACTTACAGAACTTAATGTTCATCAAAAATAAGAATTCCCACTCCAATACATAAAGTAAATTTCCCAACATAAAGCTACTATAGTTCATGCATTTGAATTACGCTACACCAAGTTAATTGCTATATGGACATGTATTTAGCCAGCTGTAGAAAATCAACAAAAAACCTCTTTTCCTCAAAGGTATTAGTGCAGAAAGATGAAGAAATGTGTAGAACTGTACTTGAAAGTAAAATTTAAAGCAATTGTTTGACACTTTGATAAATACACATATGTGTTTTCTTCCATGGAGTTAAATGAGGACATCTGCCTGTATGCTAAATATCACGCGAGGTACTCTGTTTGAAAAGCTGTAACATTACAAACATTAGATAATGGTAAAAGAAACTAAATGAAATAGTGGTGTGACTTAATCTAAAACACTGTGTCTAACTAAATCTAGTCATGCTAAATTAGCTGGGTTAGCTTGCCAGTTAGTGACTGAATGACGTTTGTATTACTTCATCAACTTCAGTTATGTTATATGTGTCTCTCTCCCACTCTTTCTGTTTCCCAACCAGCTCACCTGTACAAATGCAGAGCGTTGCGGGACAGCTGTGGTATGTGCCTGAAGGCTGACCCCAGGTTTGAATGTGGCTGGTGCGTCCAGGACAAGAAGTGCTCCCTAAGGCAGGAGTGTACCGGTGGAGGAAATTCCCACCTCCCACTGCAGCTGGCTGAAGGTGGAGGGTGGATGCATGCCACCTCTGGAAACAGCCGCTGCACCCACCCGAAGATCACTAAGGTAAGTGTGTGGCAGTGTATGTTTGAGATACCACCACTCACCACATACTGAGTAGGGTGCAAAATTTACTGATTATGTATTTTCAGGCATCGCTGTATTTTTTTCTGTGTGTAGCTGCAAGTTGACAATTGTCACTTTATGACTGAGTGTGAAACATTTTCATTTCTATGTCTATGGGGTCATACAGATTTTCTGTTGTATGTGCATGTGAGAGAGCATGAATGCAATCCATTACTCCGATATTGGTTTCTGAACTATTCTGTGCTTTCATACTGTATACATACTCAAATCTAAAAGGTATTCTGCCTTTTTTTCAAGTCTCTCCCACACAAATGCACCCAAGAAGAAAAATATTGCTATACACAAACTCACTGAGCGCCTTTTTTTTTCCCAGTTAATGGAACGGTTGCCAGGTACACAGAAAGAGAGTGCTGAGCCTGGCTTCCTTTCACACACAACTGAGTGTTTTCCAAATCACAGAAAAAGTTCCACTTTGTGGATGAGCTGACATGATATAGACAACACTTTTCATGAGCCAGTGCTCAAAAACATAGAGTTAGATGCTACCTTGACAGGTGATGGGAAACCAGCATGAACCCTGACCTCTTTGCTATTTTAGAAATACAAATAAGCTGCTGTAAATACCACAAACCATTATAATAGGACCAGTAATTATATATTTACAATGCAGAAATAGAAGATAAACTGAACTCAGAAGCTTCTCTATGAAGAATATTTCAATATTTCAGGCTACTGTACCGAACACGCTGAAAACAGCGCCAACGTTTTTATATTAGGACACACAAACTTCTGTACTGCTCCCACTCTAATGAAACTGGCTGCGGTGACAGCCACTTTGGCTATAGCTCACACTTTTTTCGGGATGTTGAAAACAAAACAGTCAGTGCCAAATTTTGCAAATATCAACGAGTTGTCCTTTTTTTTCCTGTATGATAAGGATTTGTGCAAAAGCAAGAGCAACAGTATTTTCTCATTGTTCATTTTACAGTCATGAAGAATAAAGTGCACCATTTGCTTTGTCTTGCTACTTAATTTTAATTTTTTACAAAGTTTAAACGATGTGTGGTTTTCAAATGTAAAGAAACATGAACTTGAATCGCTATTGCATCTGACTAGTGGATATTATTAGGTGAAAAGTGAAGGCAGTATGAGCTGAGACTGTGGAATCACCACTAAAACTGGCTCAGATTCCCTCCAGTGTTACATTTCTACAGTCACCCTTAAAGAAAAGCAGCGCTGCTTCTTTGAGCTCCACATTATAATCTCGTCAACTTGTGAGGAGTGTGGAGTCACCTGCGCAGATCCGAGGCTCGTAAACCTTGATAGGCCGTTGCGTCAGCTCTCTTTGTTGAAGCCCCCGTGGTCATGAAAGCCCTACGTGTCCTGAACTGAGAATGAAAGCTGCTCTATTTTAATGTGTTGCTATTAAAACACACACATGTTGGGACCTTGTACCTGCCCTTGGCACAGAAATGGTATTATTACTCACTGTTACATCAAACTGGTACTCTGGAGACAGGCATGTAAAGGTTTGTTTGGTATTGATTCCTTTTTGTCTTTTAGTTATGTTCATTTTTGTATGATGCTGTCTCTCTCTGTATTGATGTCTTTGGAAGACTTGCCTCAGTCTGTTATAGATTTCAGATTCATTCATGTTGGTTTTCTTTACATGTTTTATTTATTTTTGATTGTGGAATTTTTATTTTCTTACCTGCCTTTCTTCCTATCAGAATCTCAGTGACTGTTATAATCTAAAAAAAGACAGGAAAACGGTAAAATTATATATATTAACATATTTCTTTCAAAGCAGGTACAAAATCTGAGAATATTCCCAGTTGGTATTATCTATCTTCATTTGTTTTTAAGAGCAATAAGACTCATTAAAGCCTCAGTTCTTGATCAAATGACTGGAGACAGTCAATTTCTTTTTTCGTTCAATTTTCTTTTTTACGCTCATTGTCTAAATATCATGAGAAAGTCTTTTGACTATATGTCAATGTATGGAGATTTTGCCTCTTGATACAAGGTAAATCATGTTCAGGCCGTGCAATAGGGTGAGAAAATACTGTTGGATCATGGGTAGCGTGATTCCAAGTTTCTGCCTGTTGATCTTACAGAACTGGTAACACCACTGACGTGATGTAATGTTATAACCCTTATTGCTATACGTTGGTCTGGATAAAAGAGTTAGCTAAATGTCCAACATGTGAGAGGATGACGAAATTTAGTCATTGACAATGTGATGGAGCAGAGGACGAATAGAAAGAGGGAGGAATTTTCTGCTGTGTGTGTGTTTGTGTAATGGTTGTTGTATGGACACAAACTGACCATCCATGTGAGTATACGTGCTTGTATGCATGTTGAAGTGAGCCTGTGTGTGTGTGTGTGTGTGTGTGTGTGTGTGTGTGTGTGTGTGTGTGTGTGTGTGTGTGTGCGCGCGATTGGGTCCACAAGGGCATGAGAAGGAGAAGGCAGAGTAAGAGTGATGTGTTTTTTATTTTATGATAATAGTACAAGTGGAGTGAAACTGGGGGTAATAAATGTCTAAAGAGTTATGAAAGCAAAAAGTAAAAGACATCTTGATATGAGGACAGTGGCTGTTGTCTCTGTTCTCTTGATGCATGGATTCATTTTGCCTTGTTCAGTTTACATTCCCTTCCAGTAGAGGCGGCACAATGACATTAAGACTTTTATTTATCAAGCAGCAACATCAGCTATCAAGAGTATCAATACCATTCACTTAACTGTCATTCAGCCCTGAAGAGGCTAATTTAAATAATTAAAGGAACAGGTACATTTTATTTAATAATGAGATAATTAGATTTCTCCATCAAAGGTGATGATGTGATCAGACCATAAATTGAACTGCATGTTAGACCTTCAAAGGTTAAGCTACTACGGTCAGGTTTTGGACATGATTATTTTAAGATAAACCAGGTTCATCAGTCTCTGTGGAAACGACGACGATGGCATTTTCCTTCATACACACCGATACATACTGGCTGTCCTGTATGCAGTAGGTGTTCTGGTTAATTGTAATAGAAAACAAGAGAATACCATCAACCGAGTCTCTCAACACATTAAAATAGCCTGAGTTGATCCTATCAAGAACAAGAATACGTTAATAACATTATAGACTCCAAACACCTAAAATCCACTTTTGTGAAAATGATACTTCCTGCTCAGTATTCACAGGTTTTTATTATATTTGAGCATAATAACAATGCTTATAGATTATTTTTTTGTGCTAGTATTCCCAAGAAAGAAAAGACACTAATAAAAAAGATTCTTTGCAAATTGAGTTTCCCATACGCCCTGTTTGCTTAGATGCCTTAGCAGTTTTCTCAAACTATTTTCTGACCACATAAACAACTTTACCAGCATTATTTTTTACAGCTGCTGGCTGCTGCTTCCATGGCTAACGTGTGGTTAGCACTGAGACCACAGCTAGATTACCATGTGACAGAACACACACAAACACACACACACACACACACACACACACACAATATATACACAACTACTAGGAAACCGCTGCTATAATATTGATGATTTGATGTGGCTACTGTGCGGTCAGGCCTGCAATATACCAGCACAGAGTAACGCCGCAGGACTTTACTTCTACCAGATTCCTGGTCAGTGGTATTCAAAAGAAGTAGCCAAGCATATGAAGGAAATCATGTGAAGATTAAATAATTAATAAAAAGATTAATTAGATTTATTGATACTTCCAAATCGGTGGGGTCCTATAGATTAATATAAAGCCAAAGTTTGGACATGGTGGAGGGACCTTCAGTTCTCATCATTCATCTTTGCATAAACGGCATGCATTTTCAATTTACTGTGGTTGTCTGCGAGATTGCTTAACTTCTGCTAACTGTGATGACAAATTTAGCCTCAGTGACCAAAAATGGCATCAGAGCAGCCAAATACAAAGAAGTAAGTCATTACTGATTGCTCAGAGCAAAATCAAATGCTGCCCCCAAACAAAACAACATGGAATGCAGTAGTAAAAATAAAAAAGAATGCTATTCAGTTGTGAATATCTGGCTGTTACATCCAGGGTTTGGTGGTAAGCGTCTAGTAGCTGGCAGAGACTGTGTTTTACTCCACAAGCATTTGTGGTCCTTGTGTTAGTCCAGTCTGAGATTAGTTTGGTGGCTCATGTGGAACAATTATATCCGTTATCCTTTTGCAGTTTTATCCTAAAGCTTGTTAGTTAGTGCTTAAATGTGGTTCTGTTGTATCAGATCACGATCTTTCCAAAAACCATTCCCAGCTTCAGGGCGTGTGTACTTTACATTCCCCAGAGAGTGGCGGTTATGTGCCTGGATGTAGTAGTGTTGTGTCAAATCACTGCAACGTGAGTCTAAAGCTGCTTGAGATCCCATTTCCACACTGTGGCATCTGTGTGCATGCCCACAGGCTCAGTGAGCACTAGTTATCTTGTTATGTGGTGCCATACTTTTATACTTCCAAGAGTTGTTGTGAGGTTCCAATGGAAATCCACTCTCAGATGTTAGAGGAATATTATTATGGTACCCAACATTACAATCTGTCAGTCATAGCAGCTCGTAGGTAAAATGGGCTTGCTCCATCTTCTATACCACAGCGATCAGGTTTCAGATGCATAGCTAGAGATCATAATGTGGTTGATTAGAGGCGATGTTATTGCTTACTTAAGTCTCGTTGTTCCATGGAGAATGAGATGCATCTGTGTTTGGTCAGCAGCTCCACTTACTGTTGGTTAGCCACGCTGCATCCAGCACTTTAATCATCTTCTCAGGGCTCCCCTCTCCCTCCTCTGAGGTTTTTGAGGGATTTTGAGATTGCCAGTTCTTGTTTGGGGCCGATCGTGCTGAGTGCACAAAGTGGTAGTTTGCGCAACATATGCCCCAGCTATCAGAACCTCACCTATCTCCTCGCAAATATGAAGGAGGAGTGACAGATGGTCATGGAGCCACCACAAACACCCATGCTCATTTATCTGAGTAACAGTTCCAGTGAAAGTGGCATCAGAAATCTAAGCATTTAAAATTGCAGTCTGCTTTTCATCTTTCATCAAAAAAAAATCATACAGGACCATGAGACCTTATTACTTGTATTGGATATCCTATCAGTGTCAATGCTATACCAATGAAGCCATAGAACTACACATGGAAGTATGACAGTAATACTTCATATAAATACACTTCTGGACACTTACTATTTATGCTGCCTATGTATAACTAAAGAGGAACCACAGCTTTTTCTGTCTTTAGTGCAAAGTACTTACAGTTGCTGTACAAGCCAAACGGGCCTCTGCTGTAATTAACTCTATCTCTAGCTCCGGCTTGCCGTAGGTTCATGTTAACACCACATTGAACCATACAGTAGTTAAGGATGTGTAGGGATTCTAGCAGACACCAGAAAATCCCACTGTCGAGAATAGCATCACTTAAAGGTCCATAAATGGCCTTAAAGGTGTTTTATTTAAAGTGTTAATATCCATGAGAAGATATATTTGTTGTTTTAAGAACCCAACATCATCTCAATGTAGTTTTACATCTCCTCTCTCAAGCTCCTCTCTTGAGTTCTAGCAACAACAGGCTGGTGAGCCAATCAGAAGAGAGGCTCAGAGCCCCCTGTTTTCTGAGTGGCACATGACCAAGCCAACCGCAGGAAATAGATTGTAGCCTGCTACTGTAAATGGGAAATCTCACCAGCAAATGCAAATGGCAGGGGTCAGTCAGTGATGAAATGACCCATTGAAATGATCCAAGGGCAGCGGCTGTGTAGTTGTGACATCACAAAGTTAAAGAAGTCCTGACGGCTCACTTTAAGGCTCAGTTTCTGAATACAGGCTGTGTACATTTCTCTGTGGACTGAGCACTTTGATACTTGCACAGTATTAATATAGAACCTAGACCTGATCTATAAACAAAAAAAGACATGGAAATTTCACTTCCTACAATATGGGACCTTTAAAAATACAGTTTGATACAGCACTGTATGCTGGTCTCAGATGTGTGCTTCACCGTACATCAGTAGTGAGAATAATTTAGCATCAAAAGCATTTTTTTTAACTGTTGTTTGTGTGTGTGTGTGTGTGTGTGTGTGTGTGTGTGTGTGTGTGTGTGTGCGTGTGTGTGTGTGTGTGTGTGTGTGTGTGTGTTGGTGTGACAGTATTTGTTTCCACAGTCCTCAGTGGTGATGTTGGTAATCCCTTTTAGCAGCACTCACTCCTCCTTCTCTTTCTCTGTTGCCTGTCTGTCTGTGGCTTTGCCAGTGTTTATATCCCAGGCCTTGGTGGCTAGCTGCTAATGTGTTTTGTGGTATCATAGCTTCATTCTTCCAAAACCAGCCGAAGCCCCATTTCCACACCCTGACATCTGTTGTCCATATCGTACCCTAGAGCTTGATGGCTACTCACTCCGGTCAGTGTTTACCGGCTATTGTGTTTCTGGAACCAAAGTGCTGAGGCTCCACTGGCGCCTGAGGTTCCAACGTGAGTCAGCTTCCAAATAGTAGGCAGCATTATCCCCAGCTACACTCCTCTCCCTCTCTCTGTGTCTCCCTTGCGGTCTCTTCATTCAGTTCACTCCAGTTACCATGTTGTTTTACAGATGATTTATTATAGTGGGTTGCAAGGTACTGGTTTTAAAACTCCAACACAAAACACTTACATTCAGACATTACTATAAACTCTTTCTCTTAAACACTTAACAGATATTGTCTGCCTGGAGCTGCTGTGTCTTTGTGTATTGCACAATAATGTCTGCCAAATTATTGTGTTTTTGCTCCTAACATGCGAGAGCATCCAAGATGTGGTTTGTCTGACAATCTGTTGCAATGATATTCGGTAGCTTCCTGGCAAGATGAGCATGAAGTTCATTTAAAAGAATCATTAGGTACTTCATTGAATTTGAAAGGATTAAGTATCCATATGTGTGTTTTTTCACGTTATCGTAGCATCTTTTAAATGATTCAGAGAGCATACGTTTTTGTTTGTGAAAAAAATGAGATGATCTCGGTGAAATTTTTTTGGATACTACTGTATGGCTGTGAGTCGCTAAACTCAGAAATGTCATAATTCTACTCTTTGAGGTTTTTTTTTTTCAAATCTTTATATGATTTACTGAAGTTGTTACTACTGACTTTCAGGCAAAGCTTTTATTTGTGGATTTTAAGTTTAGGTCACCAAAAAATGAAAAAGCATATAAATTTGATAGAAAACAGGCCTTTTTCAGGGAGTAAGTAACTTACAGTTTTTCTTGCAGCAATGGAAGTAAATGAAGCCTTGAAAGTTAATACGAACAATTCCTACAGGTTGATGACTTGCAAACCCTCTGTCTGTACAGAGGCAGTGTTGGAACAAACTGTTAGTACTCACCTGATGCAATATTTGGACAATAGAGTACTGCAGGAAGTAGGACAGTATGTTTTTTATCAGAATGGTGAGAAAAAGACAGGTAACAGAGGAAGACAGAGCTGTTGGGCAGAGGTTCAGTCAGAAGGGGAAAGCAAAGCAACCTGCAAGTGGGAACTTGTGCAACGGCATTGGGTTGAATTTTGCAAAACATTGATTACTTCAACAAAAAGATCCCACAGTTCCTTGTTAAAATCTCCAGTTTTTTATTTGTTCTATGCTTCTATTCCAGAAAGACCGACACCCTGAATTACGTAAATTGAAATGACATTTGGCGAAATTCTAAAATGGTAGTATCGGTGTGTATGAATGTATGATTTTTATTTTCTGGTGGGTAATGGGTTTTTATACACATATAGGCAGTTGAAGTCCAAATGCTCCAGTGGCTTTGTTTATTAGCCAACAGTGTAGCCTTTGGTTCTGAAGCAGGGTGCAGAAAAAGGGTTTGGATCTCAGATGACTTTCTCCATATAAAACTTTAGAATTATATATATATCTCATGTGTCGGACAAGACAAATTGTTCTTCCCCCGAAACTGGTCCAACACTGCTGAAATCACCATTTGTCAAGGTCTGTTGTTTATAACTGTCTGCTCTGTAATAATAGCAGTATCCCCTCCGTACTGTCAGCACCTAACTTTGCATTTCCACACTGCACTGACTGCTCAGCCAAGCACTGCAGAAGAACAGGGCAATGGACAGATTATACATAATTACCTCGTGATGCTTGTTAGGGATTAGGTTTGCGTGTGCATGTCCGTGCTGTAATGTGTGTGTGTGTGTGTGTGTGTGTGTGTGTGTGTGTGTGTGTGTGTGTGTGACAGCCACCGTCCATCAGTCACCATATTTGTTTTGTCACACCACACCTGTCCCCGTTACGCGCCATAATCTGGCTAGATAAATCACATTATGGGTCGGCAGCAGCGCGACTGCACGTTACAGCGCCACAGCCTCGGCGACGAAGCCAAGCCGCCGTAATAAGTTTCAATTAAACCCCCCCGAGATGACGCCGGTTTGGTTCTGTGTGTCAGCATAACTTGTTTTTTCGCCCTCTCTTTATCTCATTTTCTGTGTTTTTCAAAGCCAAGAGGGTGATTTTTCTTCATTAAAACTTGAATCACCTGATATGGGCAATTCTGTATGGTTTGTGTGTGTGTATTTGTGTGGGTTGGTAGCTCTGTGTGTTTTTATGTGCGTTATGCCCATTCAAGAAAAGTCATGTTTGGGGACTATTTTCACATTTTAAACTGGTTGAATAGGGAAAGAATATGAAACTGCACATTAATGTGTATGTGTATACTTATGCTAATGTGAATATGTTTTTGAATCCACTGGTCAAAGATCAAAATATTGATTTTGTCTCTTTTTCCTCTATTCTGTCTCTTTTCGGTACACGCTCCCTCCGTCCTCTTGTTCCTCAGTTGTTCCCTGAGACAGGGCCTCGCCAAGGGGGAACCAGGGTGACCATCCTGGGGGAGAATCTTGGTCTGCAGTTCAGAGATATCCAGATGGGCGTCAGGCTGGGCAAGGTGCCCTGCGTGCCTATTGAGGAGGAGTACGTGAGTGCAGAGAGGTAAGTAAAGTAGCAGAGGATACACACACAAACGCACAGCCACTACAGAGCATGCACAGACTGTAAATGGCACAGAGGTGTGTACGCTCACAAAGCTCAGACAAATGCATTTGCAGGCGCACGCAGACAGCAGTTGTCTCTCACTGGAGCACACACTCATAGATATGAAGACACACACACACACACACACACACACACACACACACACACACACACTAAAGGCAGCAGTGTCCCGGACCTCTCTCATCCTGACCGATGAAATGACAGAAAGAAAAGTCAGCCTGAGCATGGTTTCTGCGTATGTGCAGCCTTGCTCAACAGCTGAGAAGATAGTGACATCAGGGAGGGAGGTTTTTGTGTGTCTGTAAATTCTATCTGTCGTTCCCCTCCATTACTCCCTACATATGCTCTTTCCTTTATTTTTCTCATCCCTCCATCCTGACATTTACTCCTCTGCTGGGTCCTACACGGCTGAGGAATTGAGTTCACGCAGATCAAACAATCTCTCTGTAGTGCAGTTAGTTGGGAAATGATGCATGTTGAGATAGAGGGCATCCCTATTCAAATATTACACACACATCAGTTATTTTACACATTATTCTTGACATCCCTGCACCGCTTCAAACATGTCATATTTTTTATATTTTCTCCCTCCGTGCTCGTCAGATTCGCTCTATTTTCTTTTTTACTTTCTTTCATTACTCCTGAGACATGGATTCAAATCTATTGTGTCAGATATTTCAGTGCAGTGTACTATGCATACAAAGTCTGCTGGTTTTCACGTGACTGACCATTCACTCCACTCTGGGGTGTCTAGTGCGTGAAGTACAGGGACTGCAGATTTATCAGGGACACCAATGGTTGCATGCGAATGCGATAGTCCTCTGTTTGTGGTTAATGTACAGTGTGTCCTTGCTTTTGTTATCTTGTTGGCACAGTAGTGTACTTCTGCAAACTGGTTTAGTATTAAGGTGGATTTGTTACTAAAGAAACCAAAGAAAGAAACAACAACATCATCACCCTTACCCTGACCTCTTACTCCGTCCTTTTCAAAATCAATTCCTCCAACCTTCCATCTACAGAATAGTGTGTCTGCTGAACGACGCTACGGGCTACAGGGTCCAAGAAGCTCAGGTGGAGGTGTGCGTGAGAGACTGCGTCAATGACTACAGAGCCCTGTCACCTAGGCCATTCACCTTTGTGGTAAGGACTATACAACAAGGTTCTCTGTTAGATTAGTTTTTCTATGAGAGCCATAATGACTCAGAACAGACACTGCTCTGTTGAAAAGTTTCCAAGAACAAAGGACATTATTTTTAAATTTGAGAATGGAACAGTGAAGCGCAAATATGATATCACAAGCTCCTTTCAAGAATTATGTGGGAACCGTTTAGTTTTAAAGTTACATTAATGTTGTTTTTAATGTCACTGCTATCATTTTTAAGGAGGATCATTGTGTCATTAAACTTTAAATACTATTGGTACTAAAAGCTAAATTAGGAGGTCTTTGGAGATGGTCAGCGCTTTGTTTTCAAGCTCTTTAAATCTTGTTTGTTTTGCCTGAATGACTTTGTCAATATAACCTATTAAAATAGCATTTTATATGTATTATTGACTTGTTTTTTAATGTCATCTCATTTATCTTCACTCTTATTCTTGAGCTATCTTGATTCTACTTACTCAGTTTATGAGAATGGTATTTAATGTGATACTGAGGGTTAGTTTGTATTTTGCATAGAAAGTAAAATCATGTAGTTTTTCATCTGCTACTATTAAGATAAACTTGTGTTTATTTCTTCTCTTGTCCAGACTCCATACTTCACCCGTATCCAGCCGTCTCAGGGGCCCATCTCTGGCGGCACCCGGGTCACCATCGAGGGAAGCAACCTTAACGCAGGCAGCTACGTGTCTGTCAGCATAGGACCACAGCCCTGCTACTTCAAAAAGTAAGGATCAATTTTTTTTCTTCAATCTAAATTAAATTTTAATCATCCCTATGGAAAAATGGGAACATCATAAAGAATATTTAAAATAGTAAAACAAGTTCTTAAGTATGACTGAAGGTACTGTAAAAAAAAGTGCAAGAGATTAATAAAAACAGAAAATATGTGTGTATAAATAAACATGCTCTTTTAAAAGATTTGTTTAGATGCAAGAAAAAAATGTCATCATCGTAAAGATTTTACATGCACATGTAAGCATGTAATCAGTGTGTCAGGTTACGGTGTTTTCGTGTATGTGTGTGTGGGGTGGGGGGATCCTGAATGTACATGCTTGTTGCCTGCAAACACACAGTATTCCTTTGTCTGCACTCACACCGGCTTTCCCTAATCTAGCGCGTGAAAAAAAAAACTAACTATCACCACAGTTGCTGGCATGTCAAATGCATGGATTAGCTTCTCGTAGCTAATCTCTATTGAAGCAACTGTATGCTAGCTTTGATGTCACAGTGTCATTTCTGTGCCACAGCCTCCTCACAGTAATCCAGCATCACCACGACTGTTCGCTCACCTCAGCTCTGTCTTTATCTGTCGCACCCTAACTGTGTGACTGTGTTTGTGGCATCTTGTGAAGGTTGCTGGGGCATGTGTTCTTTGTGAATGGGGTTGCTATGGTTACAGGCTCTCCCTGTCTTTCTCTCTCTCTCTCTCTCTCTCTCCCTCTCTATGTGACTGCCTTGGTGTGTAGAGGCACAATTGAATGTGCAATACTACATTAAAGTACACACACACACACGCACACACATACACACACACACCACATACACACACACACACAAGTCGCTCCTGTGAAGTCATGGCCCAGAAAAGCAGCCACCACTCAACTGTGCTAAATACATATTAGATAATGTAGCTACTGGGGACTGCACACAAGACTGCGGTTGAAAATGTTATTTTGCCTATGGGACACGCGAGCACGGACACACAAATTTACAGCGCATACACACACACACACACACACACACACACGCAGACACACAAACTTTTTCCAACCCCAGTGTTTGTGACTGGTGGCGCTGATCCTCTTCAGAGCACCAATCATAGCAGGTACAAACTTCATTAAACATGACTTCAGTTCCCTGTTTCTAATCCTCCCTACAGTAAACCACCTATCTCATTTCTTTTGATATAAAAGAACGACAAGCTGTGGAGGAGAGGTTACACTAGTCACGGAATACAGAGCTGTTGCTGTTATTTCCACTATACAATTCTTCGTTGAAGTGAACAGGATTTGTCGCTGAACACGCTGTATATGCTTTATATATAATGCCATTTATACCTGACATTTACATGCGAGCTGAATCTGGATATCCTATCTGGCGAAGGAAAACATGTTAATGTAAAGCATAAATGCAGGCTGAATGCATTGTGATTGCACTGCGCCCAGGTCAGCCACATCTGGAGATGGTCTGGCTCATATTGTGATCAGATCTCAGCCAATTCAATCGATTCAGTGTTACTACATTTAAAAAAAAAAAATCTCAAAAGAAATTATTTTAACATTTTAATATGAACGCCACCCATCCAAGACATTGCTTCCAGTGACCTGGGACAGACCATGTGTGTAGGAAACCCCTGCAGCCCCTCCTAACTCATTTGCATTTTAAGATCTGATCCCAATATGAGACAACATGAACAGTTAAGTATATCAGGTGTTAACGCAAAGGCCCGAAGATTGTATATCAGTACGATGTATCCCAATACAGATCATATGATAATACCAGGTATTAATGGTGCCACAGACAATACAGTGCACACACAATTACATTATTGCTGATGGCTTACAGTGCTGCAATCAGAAGCTCCCACTATGATTAAGCAAAGGTGATTCCTGTGACCTTGCAGCCTCTCTGTACTGTTCTCTCTGTTAATATGTGAATTGTTGCTTTCTCTAAAATAATTTCACTTCACTTTTCTTCTTTCCTGTGCAAAGCAGAACCTTTATAGATTTCAAATCTCAGTCCAAAACTGTTCCCTATGATACTGTAGTATACATGCTTGCTCCATCACCTTCCTCCAACTTTTCCTTCCTTTTCTCTGTCCATCCAGGAGGAACGCCCGTGAGATAGTGTGTGTCACACCGGCTGGACTGTCACCAGGCAGTTCGTCAGTCTTGGTGGACATCGACGACGCTGAGCTGAGAAACCCCGAGGTCAAGTTTAACTACACTGAAGACCCCACTGTCCTGAGGATTGAACCAGACTGGAGCATCGCCAGGTGAGCCACTGTGTTGTGATCATTTATTCAGCTGCACTTTTTTTTATTGTGTTTAGTCCATTTAGGCTCCCAATACCCATTTGTAGCTCAAGCAGGGCTTTAAGACAAACTGGCTTGGCTCGGTTGTTTGTGTTTGGCAACTTGTCATCTCACTAATTAACAGATTTTGGTTGACAGAGGATATTTGATTAGTTATAGCAACAAATGGCTGTTGCTCCTAAAATGAACCAATGTTGGACAGTTCTTACAAGGAACTCAATAAATGCACCAAAACATAAATGTTGTTTCCCACTGGAATATTGTCTAACTAGTGCGGTGCCCATTCAAAATGTGCCTGTCTGTAGGGGCCGATTGCTTGGTCTGTGTTAATCCAACTAGGCCTCTTTCTTGAGAGCATCATCCAAATAACTTCACACTGGTCCTGAGCAATACACCCTGCAGTGTAAGTGGTCCGTCAGTCTTGTTTACTGCCGGAGTTGGCTTCTCCGCTCCAATAGCGTCTGGGTGATGGCGTAGAAAGAGCTGTAGGCCTTTTCTTAAAATCTTGGTCTGAGCACGTTGTAAATAGTCCGGGTGCTACACTGCCCTCGTAGTGCAGTTCTGCCATTTTCTTCACGTCAGGTTGCATGTAGGAAACCGATGTTTGAAGCTTCCACTCGAGAAGCGCTCATCCAAAAGACACCACACTTCCTTGTGCCCCCACAGCAATACACCTGCAAAGTTTGAAGTCAATAGGATGAGTGGTTGTCAAGAAAATCTAAATACAGACAGACAAATATCTTTCATTTATAGTTAGTCCTGACAGAGGGTGGATTTTCTGAGAAGATAGTAGCTTGAGGAAATCAGGATTTGGGCCTTGACTTTTATACTAGTGCTCGTGACGGGACAGGACAAATTTGAGGACGCATTCTTGAAGCAGTTTGGGAAAATTTAAATACTTCGATGTGAGCTCCGACAGCAGGTTTGGATCGAGGTAAATTGACAGTGCCTCTGGAGATTTTTTCATCTGGCTCAAGTAAAACCTTTTTTGAGTGGAGGAAATCAGCAGCAGCAGCAGCTTCGTTGATCCCAAAATGAGGAGTGTGAGCTTGTCAGATTATACAGCCCATTAATTGTTTGAACGTGATTGGTGACTGAAGAGGCAGCTAATGCTGATCAGCTGATAATATGCGAGGCTAAAGTTCTCTGCCTGAACTAATGCAACTCTCGGTTTCACACTCGGCTTTCCACAGTCTGTCATGCGATGCTACAGAGTATATCCCCCGCTAAATAAATTAAAACCCTCTACTACTCAGCATTGAACATGACAGCAGCATCACCGGGGAGGACCACACACAAGCAAAGGTTTCGCATTAAAGTAGATTTATTGGCATTGGAGGGCACACACACACACACACACACACACACACACACACACACACACACTGGTCTTTCCGACAGATACTTGGTACTGCAAAACCTATCCCTTACCTCAGCCGCTTTTCTCTGTGGGACATTGGGTGGTTTTAATATGCCTCGGACTAATCAGTGATTTTAATCCTGTGTCAGGCACATATGTGGTTGATTTTTCACCCACTAGCACAGCATTTATTACATTCCCAAATACGCACTGATTATTTGCACCTGATGATCCTTGTGTGATTCAAGTCCTGTCCTGGATCCTGGATCTTTAGGTATTGGAGCTGGGTGCCGGCTGGAAATGAGGGTCACAATCTTCCTACAGAACATTTTTGTCTTTCATAAAAGCACCTTCTGTAATTTGGCAGAGTCTAAAATTCTGTCCAGATTAATGAGTTTTCAGTTTTATGTTACCTCACATATCTGAAAAGGCCAATCCCATCTACTATATTATATCAGAACACCTACTGTGCACTCTTCTTTTATATATTTCCCTCTGTTATTCTGTCTATTTTCATTCCCTACCTTCTTAATTTATTTCGAGATGTTGAAACAGGCCACTGTGTAGCCCCAGTTTCCTCTCATTTTATCTCCTTCCTTCCTACTCCTTTCTTTCCTCCTCTGTGTTGCCTCCTTCCCTGTGGTGACTCATCAGTAGATGGTAGCAGATAGATGCAGAGCTTGTTAGAGGAGAGTGTTGATGAATCCCTTTGCTCAGTAGGACTGGCCGAGAAGCAGCTAAGGCCCAATCACTGCCCTGCACACCTGCTGTGAGGCTACGTGTGTGTGTGTGTGCTTGTGAAGCTCAAAACTAGGGTTCTACTTGAGGAAACTCACTCAGGGATGATGATCCCACATATAGAAGACACAAGCATGCACAAACACACACACACACACACACACACACACACACCCCACTGATTCCCAGAGTCCCTGATGTTTGGCCCCAGATCCCTCCTCCATCTGGCTGAGAAAACCACTAAACAACACACCCACACCTCACAAACAACGACACAACCGAGATACACAAAAGGTGTGTGTTGCTTAAAGCTAGAGCTAGAAGCTTTAATTTAGCTGATGCTTTTCAGCCAGCGCCCTCCGTTACGGTGTCACATGTTGGCTCAGGTAGAAAGCATAACGAACGACTGAGATGTGATATCATATTGGTTCATATCTGCCTCATTGTCTGCTTTTGTGCGAATATATGCACGCTTCCAGAGTACTATCATTGTGCTTGGGTGATGATAGCAAAAGTGGATGAAAGACAGTGAGAAGAGAAAAAGAGAAGGGGGGAGGTGGGAGAGAGAGAGAGAGAGAGTGCATTATCATTGTGCTTGGCTGATGATTTTCCATTTAGGAAGAAGACAGAGCACTTCAAAAATAAATCAATGAGGAGTGCTCATCTGGGACAGTGAGGAAAGCTATTTGGGTTGCAGCAGAGGTTAGACAAGCAATTTTGGACCAAAATATTCAGATATTCTCCCAAACAGACTGCAGATGGTATGAGGCTTGCCACTCCTCAGCAAGTACTGTCAAAAGGTTGCCCTTAAGCGAGTCACTGAATCCCCCTACTACTCCGGTGCAGCTCCTTAATCTGTGTAACCATTAGCAAACTGGTTGTACTAAATATAGGTGTTCAGGCAACAAGCAGGCAATTCCCTCAATATCCCGAAAGTGCAAACTGATTAACCAAAGTATTTATTTTATAACAAGCATACAGGTCACATCAGGAAGTGGCATAAGCAAGTTCATCTACATGTCCTCACGAGGTAGGTAGAGGCTTGGTGGCGAAGAGAGTCAGTTCCCACTGCTGATACAAAAAAAATTGTTTTTTACTACTGACTCCCGTGTAACTGTCTGCTTACCATGCCTCCTTTATGGAACAGTTCATACAACAACAGAAGAGGATTAAAAAAAAAGTGGACAATGCAACAAAGCTAATGAACTACAGTAGCTTTTTTGGGCTCAATGTTAGCACTGTCAATATGGCTTTCTGTTGGTCAGTTTAAAATCAAGTGTCAATTTTTGCAAAAAGACCCATACTGCTAACCACAAGCTAATCCAATGATTGCTGCAATTTTGTTAAATAAATTAATTTCGCTTCAAGGCTTTAATGGAGCTATTGGTAAGTTTTGCTTTTGCTACTTAGCCAACTTTAGCATTAACAGCTGTTTACTTAACCACTCTAGATGAAACTTTCAGCATCAAACTTTACTCTTTCATTTGCCAAGAGCTGTCTCCAGTGGTGGAAAACAACCCTCTTGTTTTGCTTCTATTTCTATGACTTTAGCATACTAACCAGCTGGACTGTTTTGTCACTTTCTGTCAGTGTAGCATCTAGTCTGCTCCGAAGATGTAGTGCTGCTCAGAGGGCGTGTTATAACCTTGTGTGTTTTAAATGCAACAATGGCTGAAGCTCTTGGCAAGACTGGTGTATACCAGCTGTTAATGCTAACGCTGGCTACGTAGTAATAGCAACATTTGCAAATTGCTCCTTTAAATGCTGGTTTGAGTCAGTCTGTGTGTCTCATTTATGTTAGCTCAAATTTCCATTTTGAGCTAACAGTATTACAGTCAACTTACAAGAAAGCTCCGCAAAAATGTACCAAAAATGAAGGACAGTTACACTGAGAGGAGGATTAGACCAAAACCGGGTGAGAATAAGGACAAGGCAGAGGGTAGGAAAAAAGGAGGACAGAGATGGCAAGCGAGGGAGGGAGAGCATCTAGAGAGACACACTAACAACAGTGGTTGGATTTCCCCAGCTATCCCTGAGAGTTTATCCTGATTGTCTTGTTGTCTGTTCCCTGAAGCATGTACCTGAGCTAAAGAGACTCACTTAGACAAAGAGAGGAGCAACAGGGACAGAGGGACTCAGCACAAATATACATCAAGCTAAGGTGAGAGAGAGAGGGGAGGAGGAGGAGGAGGAGGAGAAAGGAGGTGGAGGGTAGGCAGTATTATATAAGTGCAGCCTGCTCTGTCCCATGATGCATTTGTGGCAGTGACATAAACTTCCAATTAAAAATGAGTTCATTTGAATGTGGCTGCTGCTCCCTTGTTTATCAGCTGCCTTCATCTCTCTCTTTTGTTTACAGCTCTTACAGTACATGAGCAAACCACAGCTTACACTATGTAGCTAACATACAGGTGTTTTTACGCCAGGTTAATATGGCATTGTATGGCATTCTGTATTACACTTATAAAATTTAAGGTACTCATTAAAACATATTTATTATTGATATATTACTCTAGCTAAATAAATGATATTACTGCATGGCAACAGTCCAAACTAATAGAAGAAGAATCCAGGAGAACGTTCCCCGGCTGTCACACTAGAACAACTAATTTACATTCAAAGTGGAGCGTAGGTTAAAGAATGAGATTAAAAAAATCATTATAAGATTTGAGATGGAAGTTTTACAATATTACAATTTAAACTTTTTAACATTAATTAGACTCCGCTCGACAAAACGGGCTTGATTGGTGCAAAATTAATTTCACCACATCATGGCAGCGTTTCATGGCACTCAGCCGTAGTGACTTGAAGTGTCTCACTTCCAGCTGAATTTGGCTCTTGAAGATTACAGTGCTGTAGTGGAAATGACAAGAGTACAGCATCACAAAAAGTGAATGCAAATGGTACGTGAAAGTGGAAGCAAGTAGTGCTACACCCGTGTCAGCTGTCAAAAATACCAGTGAAAGACTTGAAAACCCCCCCCCCCCCCCATAACATCTACAGTCATAGAAACACCAAAGAGACTCAGAATGAATGAGACTCATTCTCCTGAGCCAGTAATGGGCAAGCTGCCAAAAGTGAAAAAAAAAATGTAGCTGAGAAGAATAGCCAAACTTGAATCCTTTAGTCTATCAACAATGCAGGAGATGGTACAGCTATCTTTATCATTTACACCCTAACCTTCCCTATTGTTATCCATTTACTGTTATTGTAAATCTTCCTGGATTAGAGTGAGGGATGGATGTCTAGCGTTAGCCAGCAAGACTCGCTATCCACCATATCACTTTACTCTACTGTTGGTGCTTGATACATTTTGTGTTTCTGGATAAGTGTCAAGTTAATGTCTACAATGAAAAGACTCCTGTATATTGCAGAAATCAATGTTAATACATGGATAACCGAAGGAACGTGTTTTCTTATCCTTCTGTGGTAGAGGGTTGGAGAGGGTGCTGTCTGAGCTGCAAACCAAGCCAGGGACGAGCGAGTCACATGATGCTATAACATATTTTATAATGACCTGTGGACACGTTGCCTAGATTAGTTGAAGGGATCTTTAGAACTTTCTCAAATTTAACAACCACTCGTTCTACCACAGGAACGTCCTGCCTTCTTGGTCAGGGAGGCAGGAATCAGCGGATGTTGCTCTGTCTTATCTTTGATTGGTGTAGAGACAGGAAGGCTTGTCAAAAGCAGCTATTACATCCTAATCCTCCAATTCAAAAGCAGTGGGTCATTGGTCACCACTCATCCACTTGCAACTGCACGAGGTAAAAGCGGTGAAAATGCTCCCAGCTTTTTCAGCAAAATGGCAAAATGTCCAAGGATAATTTATGGGGCAGGTTCATCACTTTCACGTGGAAATAATACAAGTAGACCTGCTGGATTACTCAAAGCCATTCAAGTTATCATGAATCCTGGAAGAATGGTGGATAAGGGATAAAGGGATAAAGAACAGAGAGAGCGTAGCTATTTCATAGGGCCAGCTCCGGTACAAAGATGATTGGTCAAGATACACCAAGACGTCTGTTTTTCAAAAATGATGAAATTATACTTTGGTGTAGAGCTCCACAATATGTGAGAAGAGCTGAAAGAACAGCACACCGGGAGACAAGTGGCAAATCTGTCTACAGAATAGAGACTTCCTTACTTAAAAAGTCCTAGGAAGTGACAATGAGCAGTTCCCCACCCCTACAGAGAGCTGATATCACCGAAGCAACAGAGGGAGTAAATCTTAAAACCCTTGTCTTTAAGGTGTAGATAGTGGAAGCAGCAGTCAGAGTCAGGGATCTCTGAGCAGAGAATTAGGTGTATTACATTTCGCCCTAGCCAGCGAGACATCTGCAGAGAGATGAGATCCCCTTTCAGTGAGATATCATAACAATGGGTGTTGACCATTTGAACTACAACCTTAACCAAGGCCCAAAATACCCATTGGGTTTTCACTCCATGCTTTAAAAAATGCTTTAGTGTCCAATGGCCTGGAAGGGAGCTGCACATTTTTGACTTTTTGAGGATACATTATTATCTCAGCCTTTTATTTCAGGCAGCAGCGATAGAGACTACAGTATATCCTCCTCCAGGCGATGGGGAACCTGCAGACAGACACACGATAGGGAATCCTGTACACTATATTTCTCAGGGGCACAGCAGTGAAAGGCAGTGATCTTCTTGCAGAAAAATCAAGTAGAGTACTCAGAGGTTGGAACTGCCGTTATAAAAAAAAGCTAGGGAGGCATCGAGAAGGTAAGACGGCTTTCACGAAAACCTTATAAATCCGATTTAAGTGTAGCAGTGAAAAGGACAGAGTAACTCCATTGGCTTTACAAGTGTCAAGAGACCTCCATGATATAGATTTTATTTCATCCGTGACTTCATGATCCTCTCTCAGCACTAGTAACTTTCGGAGGGGGGTCATCAAAGGAAACAAGTCAACAAATCATTTTGGGTCATACCAACTAGGTAAACCACTGAAGGGTGCCTAACGTTTTCCCAAGACTTGAATCACAAACTCTAAAAAACACATGAAATCCTTTTAGGAATTGATCCAAACAAGTAGATGTTTCTACACTGAGAGGGTGTGAGTCTGCCTCCACACACTACTCAGGATGCTCAGGGGCTTCACCCAAGTTCTGGAGTTTAATGCATCAGTGCAGTGACCTTCACCGGCTCAAGGACGAGCCCATATTTACTGTGGATGGAGTTGTGATCGAAGAATGTGCAATATCTCTGTGGATCTTTCCCTTTGACTCACTTTCTCATTCAGCCTCTTTCTACTCCTTCTCTTTGAGGTTCACTCACACACGCGCTCCCCGGTGTTCTCATTCTCTACTTTTTTTTTTTTTCTCTGTTAACTCCATTAGAAACAGCTCATCCCTGAGCCCTACCTGACGCCCAGGGCACTCCGCTCCACACTTGGAGCCAAATATTCTTTATTTCCTGCATAGTGGTCAGGCTGTTATTCTCTCAAGTTTTTAATAATACATGAAGTGCTGAACTACACAGTTTTATGAAAAATATTTTGTGTGTTGACACTGCAAATGTCTGTGTTAATTCTGCTCCTTATCATCACTTTTCATGTTAGCCATTCCTGTCTCCTGGAAATTACATTCATATAGTGCTAATTTGCAAATATAAATACGCTTTGGGTGAAACATAATGTTGCAAGGATTATGTTTTCTTTTAACACAATTATTTAATTAATTGTTATTTATCATATCCGAATATATCAGTAAAATGTTTTTCAGTTTTCATTTGGTTTTTGGCTAAATATCCACTCCTGCAGCACAGTATCTGCTCAGAGCAGCTACAGCATCATTCAACTTTTAATGGTTATGTTTAAGCACCAGCAGGACTTAAGATGGGGAAAGATTGTGGTCTTGGTTTAATACGGTCAAATCTTGCCTTTACCAATAAGAAATTTTCTGAATCAGGCAGAGATTTGTTCGCCCTGAAGGAGCTCTTGCCCGCCGACATTTCAGCCGTTTCTTTTCACTCACCTCCCACTTCTCTTTTTTTTTTGTCCCCACAGTGGTGGGACTCTGCTGACAGTAAGCGGGACCAACCTCGCGACCATCCGTGAACCGAAGATCAGGGCCAAGTATGGACAGGCAGAATCCTTTCATGTGAGTATCTAATTGACTGACGCACATTACAAGCACACACACTAACAGACAGGTTAACACTGACAAGCAGCCAGTGCGGAAACACACACCACCATGCACAAGCTAATATGCACAAATCGAAAATTCACCAGCACACCTGGGTATGTAATATGTATAGTATACATAATTCAGATTCATACATACATACATTCAGATACATACAAAGACATTCAGACATGCACCTTGACACGCACAAGAAATTCTGCAGACAACATCTTCAATAATACTGCTGAAGGCGGCAGACAGTCTACGTCTCTGTGTTTTGCTCACGTCTCCTCTCTCTACAGCTACAGCTTCAGACATCTAACGCTACCTCAGGCCACACAGCTTTTCAAATGTCACCGCACCACATGAGTGCTTGTGTCACAAAAAGAGGCACCATGAGAGAGACTGTGTGTGCATGTGTGAGAGAGACAGAGAGAGAGCGAGAGGGGGAAGAGGCAGAGAATCTTCTGGGGAATAAAAAAGAAAGGAAAAAAAAACAAAAAAAAACAAAAAACCTAAAGTCCCGCTGAAGGAGCCGAAGAGTTTCATCGGTTCTATGGATAATATTCACAAAGCACTTTGATGATTGTCACCATGAGTTGAAGCTCTTTAGTTTATAGCGTTAGGGAACTAAACTTCAAACAATACTAAGGCACTTCAACCTGCAGATAAAGCTGTCGTTTATTGAGGCAAACAGCCTTCACGATGCATCCCACACAGCCCTCTATCAAAGCACTACTTCGCACTTAAAGAACCATGCTGGTATTTTTGAATGTTGTCGCCCATTTACTACAAAATCGCGAGTACTTAACTGCCAGCCATTTTCCAAAACATACTGTAGTGTTTTACATTTTTCAATACATTTGTCTCACCATCCCAACCTTTGGTTCCTATTCATTTTGGTGCAACTTGCAGAGATTTGTTTAAGATAGGTCACAGCAGACATCATGACTGCTTTTAGTTTTGTCAGAATGGCATTGCTATTCAGCCCCCTTTCCACTGCTTAAAAAACCTGCTAAGACCCGCTAACATCAGGCTTTTTTGTTTTGCAATGGAAAAGGGAACAATCAGCATTCACACCAAGGTCAAATGACTCTGCGGTAGACGTTTAGATGTAGAGGTAGAGTAGAGGTAGAGCAGAGGTATTTATCAGCTCCAGCTCCAATCGGCATGTGAACTTGCTTATTTTCACCTATTTTCTGTGCTGTGGCATTTTTCACATCTTTCAAGAGCACAAACACTGTTAGATACACCTGTCACCTGCCCAGTGGTGTGCTGTTAAACCAGAAACACGGTGGCTACGGGGATAAAAGAGTGAGCCACAGGCCCTAAATAAGTTTTTAAAACGCACAATCACCGATCGTAGCGCCTCACACAGAGACACTGACAGGAGCACCAACCCGGGGATGAGACGGGACAGGTCCATTTTTCCAAGTTTGCAAAGCGACTAGCAGCTCACTCTTTCTCCCCTGCATCTGTGTGTGTGCTCTGTAACTGCATGTGGTGACATCGTGTGTGTGTCCTCTCCGGCTGGCAGTGTAAAAGGAGTCAATCGCCTTTTTTAGCTAGTTTACCCACGTTTAAAAAACTGCTCATACCCACTAATTTTGGTGTCAAAAGGGAATTGCACTGCGATGAAACTGAATGTGCGGAATCATTTGAAAACTCACATCTTGGTGAGATGCTCCAATGTCGAACATCTGACAGCTTAATAGTGATGCATTCACAACACAAATAACACACATCATGTTCTTTCAATTAATATTTACATTTTTTTTTTTTTTTTATCGGTGTTAAGATGAAGATATATTTTTTTCATTCACTGTAGTTATTTTTATACATCCCAGTTGCACTTTAACCAAAATCAATATGACAGTTATTCTTAAGCTTCCTTTCCATACGCAAAGAATTGTGGTAGCAATCTAAAATATATTTGTAGTAAAATGTCTAAACCAAGCAAAAACATTTGTATGGTCCTCCAGGCAGTTGTATAAATTGATGCAAACATGACCATCATCATTTATTCACGTACTCTCCAAAACAATGATGTGAAATATTCTCAGGTACAAGCAAATGCACGCAGCACATTGCCCATTATTAACAGCTGATCATAAATTTCCAACCAATTTCCATTTTCAATAAGTATAGCAGCATCGCAGTTTCACAGGGCATTGATTTACAAAACCAATAGATCCATTTTGAAAGAAAATTATAACCTGCAGGTTATTTTCAGTATCTCAAAAGGAGGCCGTGCTACCTGTTTTATACATGATAGCCTTGTAAATAGAGCCGTAACGAGATTATTAGAAAAAGTATTTAGATTTCCGCTCTCATATATTGTAGTGTATGTGTTTTCATTCGAAGAACACTAAAGGTTTTTTTGTTTCCCTACTACAGCTCATTACCTCAAATTTATGGTAAAATTCTCCTGATGACTGGAAACATAAGCCATTAAAGGGCCCATATTTTACATTTTAAGGTATTTTATTTATCGTGTTGATATCCACAAGAAAATATATCTGTGGTTTTAAGAACCAAAAGCCATCTCAGTGTAGTTGAGGTCGGTGAGCCAATCAGAAGAATGGCGGCACTGAGCCTCTCTTCTGATTGGCTGACTAACCAAATAGTTACATAGCAGATTTCAGGTAAACACTCAGAGATACTAAATCCTACGAGGTTGGATGGTTCAGGTGGGATGGGCCTGGGGCATGGATGACAGTGGTGACTGCTTTGTTGTGACATCACAAGGTTACAGAACTCATGACGGCTCGTTTTGAGGCTCAGTTTCTGAATACAGGCCGTGTGCATTACTCTGTGGACTGAGCGCTTTGATACTTTCACAGTATTAATATAGAACCTAAACCATATCAAAAATATATGACATGGATATATAGATATGGTACTCTCACTTTATACAATATGGGACCTTTGAACTTGATTGTTTCCTCCCTCTCTCTCATTTTCAGAACTGTACGGTGTATAACAACTCAGTCATGGTGTGCCTGGCTCCGTCGGTGGCAGACTCCGAGCTCGGTTTCTCAGAGACCGGCACTGGCCCGGACGAGATTGGGTTCTACATGGACAACGTGAACGCTCTCGTTGTGGTCAATGAAACATTCAGCTACTACCCCGACCCTGTGTTTGAGCCACTGAGCCCCTCTGGAATACTGGAGCTCAAACCCACGTCACCGCTCATTCTTAAGGTTAGAAAGGCAGAGGTGTTATTTTTTGAAAACATTGTTTTGTAATTCTGTACATTTCAGTTTATTTTATCAGAGCTCTGATCGGTTGTTCTTGCCTTGCAAACAGTTTAGCCTTGTACTTATCAAGGAAGCTTTGTAAACACATTTCAACTTGTCAGGGACTTGTTCTATAATGGAGCCGTGTCCTGCCTCTAGACAGCTTATGCGCTGGGAATGAGGCTATTGACACTTACAAGGAAATTTACTTGGTGTTAGAAAATGGTGCGGATTTCAGGCTAATTAATTTTTTTTTTTTTCCAGTATGCTCAGAGGTAGATAAATAGATCCTTCACATGACAGGAGTAAATGCATTAGGAAGACCAGAAATAGGAGATAATCCCTGTTTTTGCACTGTGATGGAATAAGTTTGTCTGTTTTTTATCTGCCAGAGCATCCCTACAAGTTACTATAAAGCATCAGGTCAGATTTGATGGGAAAACTTCTAAATTGACCTTTCACTAAGCCCTGCCTCTCTTAGTTACTGTTGCTATGCCTGTCCATTCAGGACATATGGTAAAAGAATGAAGCTAAAGCTGATTCGTGTAAAAGACATGGACACAAGGAAACAGCATCGTTTTGTATTGCAGTGTAGCGCTACATAGTCCTGGTAGTATAAGTATACTTTATGTAAACAAAGATCATTGTACAGCACAACACTGGAAGAGGCTGCTGTTATTTTATTGTAAACAGAGCTAAAGGTGGATATAGCATATAAAATATTGATATAATAATATAAAATAAAATAGTATGAATTCTTGTTTTTTTTAAACATCCATTAAACCGAGTATTGATGCTGAGCAGCCATATAAAAAAGTCTCAGGCAGTGGTAGATACATAGCTTTTTGGTTGAGTACAAGAGTCTCAAACATATTGAACCAATCTTGTATTAATAATGGCAAAGTCTACATTCACTTACACACACAAGCACACACTCGCTGGCATTTTATTTTCTCATAAAAAAGAAAAAAAAGCACTTGAATGCGATAGAAGGTCTCTCAGAGGCGAAAAAGAAAAAAAAAAAAACCCTCACAAATTCATAATTGAAAGCTGAATGTGATCGTCCACACCTTCCAAGGCCTGTTTCTGTCCTTCAGTAACTAACAGCAACTTCTTTGACTGCCGTCCTCCTCTGCAGCCCCGAGCCCTCTTAAATAACGCTGCCTTCAATTTGTGTAATTAATTTCTAGTGCTGGAAGGGCAGCGTGGAAGCACACAGGCCCAGAGTCCAGGAGATTTGGATTATATTGGTTTTCATTTTCATTAACAGTGATTGGACATACGTTTATGAAATTAATTGGCAATTTGCGCGTCGAGTGTATGTGTCATTATATTATTACACTGAAGCTCACCTGAAATATGTAGTGGAGGAGTGATTGGAGAGGCATTAATGTGGCTGTTTCTGAAGGAATATATGTGCTATTATGAATGTGAAATAACCAGCAGATTAGTCAAAAATTATTAAGGAGGTAAAAAACTAAATCTCTCAAGTGCACACATCAGTCGTTTAACTGCTGACACTACGTGGGCTGTACAGTATATCAAATTGTTAAACACATTTACTTCAACTTTAATGAGAGTGTTCACAATAAAGAGACAATATACTATTCATTTCTTTTAGATCAATATCACATTGATGTGTCAGATTAGCATTGAATCCAGTGTTCAGTGTTTCTGTCTTTTGCTCAAATATGCCTTGACTATCTCCTGTGTTATCACAGCGAGCGTGTGCCCGTGTTTATTTCCATGAAAAAATTGAAAACAGCGTAACCATCATGATTTATTTCTTAAATGATAATTTATTAGCAAAGAGCCTCTCTGTAATTGCCAAATCTCCTGCTTGGCTTGTTGGTGGAACTGCCTACCTAGTCGAAGCGCTGATGAGATGGACAAAAATGCAATTTGGCGAGATGGGATGTGGGGGTAGCGTTTCTCTCAGATGCATGCACCGCGCTCGCCACGCAATTAATTTCTCATCTGAAGTGTCGGGTGTGTTTTCATTGAGGTGTGTTAGCGAGAGAAAAAAATATTTATCTGGTCTTGGCGTTTCTTGAGTGCTTTCCCTGTGTGTGTGTGTGTGTGTGTGTGTGTGTGTGTGTGTGTGTGTTTGTTTGTGCGTCTCCAAGAGCAAGTCCCCGCATGATGCTTCTCGCCTGTTGTGTGTATGTGTGGCAACAGCTCTGTGTGTGGCTGTGACTCAAGTGCGTGTGTGGCTTGAACTCTGCGTGTGTGTGTTTGTGTGTGTGTCTGTGTGTGTGTGTGTTTGCGAGATGGAATGGGATGCATGTTTACAGGGTTGCAGAGCGGGGCTCGGTGGCAGCCTGCAGAGACGACGGGATTGGAAAACGGAGTCTGTCTCTGTGTCCCACTGCTAAGCCAGCGGGAGACACGGCAGCTATCTCCTCTCTCTCTCTCCCTTTCTCTCGCTATCTCACTCTCTTACTAGCTCTGTTTCCCAGTCATTCCTCTTTTTCTTTCTCACTTCTGAGTATATTCCTTACATCTTTTTCTACCTCTCTCATAATCTTTTCTCCACTCTCTCCACACCTCGCTCCCGCTCTCCTGATGTTTTCTTGTTACATTTCCTATCTTGTTTTCTTTGTATTCATCTCTCCCCCTGTTGCTTTTTGTTTTCTTGCTGTTGCTTGGTTTTCCTCCTTTCACACCACTAACCCCCCCCCCCTTCCATCACAGACAAAGTGTGTGTCAAATTGGGCTTGATATTGAAATGAAAAACTGGTACTGAAATTGACAAATGTTAGAATTTACACACCTCCTGTACAGACGTTATGTGTGGAATTCAGTTTTTGTGGACAGAGGAAAAAACCAGCACCAGTCCATGTGGGTGAGGGTGTGTGTGCCTCCCTGTAGTAGGCACGAGTGCACTTTTATCTCCCTCTTTTTCATCTTTCTCTCGTTTTCCTTCTGCGGCTTGATTTATAGTTCAAAATAGAATACCTTAAACCGCAATCAGATACACAAAGACAGTGCATCAGCAAGCCTACAGTTACAGCTTGTTGTCAACAAAACTCCCATTAAAAGACCAACAGTGAATTGATCTTACTAACAACTTCCGTGTTTATATCCAAAGCCTGATGTGTCTTATTCCTCTGTGCCATAGAGCTCCATCGTTGTTGTCCAAAGCTGTTAAAAACACATCAGTGAGTCAACCAGCTTTCACATGCTTTGTCCTGCTGCCGTATATACAGGAGGGCCTAATATGTATTCATCCGCAGCTGAAAATAGTCCCCAACAAATGAACAATTTACTGCTGTTTGAGTAACATTCGCAAAAGACTACAGCGCCCTGCTGCTTAAAAAAATTGCTGAGACTTTTAAAAAATAAATAAATACCTAAATTAACATAAATACCAACTTTTAAAAAAAAATTTTTAAAGATTTTTGTCATCAGGGGGATTTGTTAATGGGAAGAAAAAATATTTAAAGCATTTTTTAATTGAGCAGTTTTATTGACTGTGTCTCATTTCTCTCCATTCCTTTACAGAAAAAGAGGAAAACTATTAACGTCATATTGAATCACTTCATTGTTAACCAATCAGAGGGTTAGAGTTGAAGGTCATTCGAAAAAGAAAATGTGTTGATGGTTCCTCACTCAGTTTCTTGCTCATCAACAATCTTTCCTACAACATGATCAATGTCTGTGTGAAAATATGAATGAGCTGAAGGCCTCTCCTCCCTCACATCTTCTCTCTCTCTCTCTCTGTGTGTGTGTTTAGGGTCGTAACTTGATCCCAGCCGCTCCGGGTAACAGTCGCCTGAACTACACGGTGCTGATTGGAGAAACTCCCTGCGTCCTCACCCTGTCTGAGAGCCAGCTGCTGTGTGAATGGCCCAACCTCACCGGACAGCACAAAGTCACGGTCAGATCACCGCTCTGTGTCCCCTGCCTCTTCATCTCTGTCTCCACCAGTGACTCTTTGACCTGTTGTGACTTTGACTTTTCTTAAATGTTCCACTTTTCTGTCCCGTTTTGTCCCCGCGTGCACCGAACTGATTATCTGAAAGTTTATTCACTCGATATTAAGGGGCTGAGGCTGCTCTCATAATGTAATTTCTTATCTTTCTTATTTATTAAAGTACCGGGTCAGTTTCAAGTTTGCAGGATTTATTTAAAAAAGCAATTTATAAAAGGACAAAAAAAAATAGCACCTGATATATCCACACTGACCCATTAGCTGATGTTTATGAATATGAAAACATTCCAGCTTGACAATCTCAGCCCCATAATGTCACTCTAACCTTGATGGTGAGTTATGTGAATTATCCCTCATGTCTTTTCGAAAACGATTTCCTCTGTCGGATCTAGGATGTGCTCCGTTGAGCTTTCACACCGAGGCTGCTGTTAAATATGTAACGCTTAATTAACATGTTGATCTTCATTGGCCCTCAGCTAGCCTGTTGCTCCAAAATAAGGCAGCTGAAGTTTAGTATGACTGAACGTTTAAAATACAAAGAGCGATTCACCGTCGTTAGTGCTGTTAATGTTCATTGACAGTGTCTGAAATGTTGCAACTCACGGGGGAAATTATTCATTTGTTTGCATTATACACTCACCATGACCAGAGTGAACCTTTAGCCATGTGTGCAGACGTAAAGCCGTGTTTCTTTCCATCCGCTGAAGCGTATCCGCGCCAACAGCTGTGCAGGCGTCAGCACTTCTCTTCTGCAGGTGCTGGCAGTTTTGGATTTGAGAGGTTTTTCAAGTCCCTCAGTGCCATCTCCATTTTTCATGTATTTTTATTAGTTTCCCCTTTACTTTGAAGGTGTAGACATTTAATAGTACACAGAGTATAACGTGCCTAACCCCTCGGTAAATCCACAGACCAATCCTCCACTCACACTCAACTTTAATCAAAGCTACACTCGTCTCCGCTGCCCCATACTCATCTCCTCTTTCATCCTCACATTGCACCCCAAACTCTGTCACATTCATCATGTTGTTATACTGCAAACAAAGAACAGGAGACTCGACTGTAGATGTTTGATAAAGATCATCCACACCAACAGAAGCAGCTCTCAAGTTTCCTTTAAAACAAGGAAATAAACTTCTGGGGGAAAAAAAAACTCTGTTGACCCTGTGACAGCAATCACAGATCTGTAAATGGCTGTTTATGCATCAACTAAATATGAGACGGCTGCATCTCAACATATGTAACTCCCCAGAAAAGCAGCTGTTTTATCACATTCACTCCCAGGGATTGACACGTCAATGCTGCTGTACCTTGAGTGCAACTTATGTGAGTATGGCGCGCCCATGGATATATTATAAGAGCTCTTTTAATACATCCCTGGTTGCGGTGTGTGTTATTGGCGGCATTAAATCATGCAACACTGCGGGCGGAAAAGAAAGCAGTACGTGGTTATAGACAGCAACAACAAGCACCTGATCAGCATCTTTGTACAGGCCAAAACACAAAAATGATTCAAGCTTCAATTAACAATTATATTTTTATTCACAATTAATCTGTCAGTTACTTTTTGATTGTTTAGTCTATAAAATTTCAGTTAATAGAGGAAAACGCCCTCCACATTTTCCCAGAGCTCATGGTGGCATCTTCAAATTACTTATGTTATTTAAACAAAAGTCCCACATCCAAAGATAATTCATTTTTAATAATCACGAGTAGATTATCACAATTGTTGTTGATTCATTTACCAGTCAATTAATCAGTTAAGTACTAAAAATTACACTCTTGAACATAAAGCTGTTAAAATAAAGTTCATAGTCCACGTCTATGCGATGGATTGTGGGTAGGCAGGGACTGTGCCGCTGTCAAGACATTTTTTTGAGCAGTTTTCAAAAATACCCAACAGCAGAAAACATATTTATTTTCCTCTATTTTCATCTTAGAGTGCATGTCTAAATTCCCCCCCGGGCATCCCCCGCCTCCTATGGGGACTCGGCTTCTGTCACCTTTTTAAACTCCACTCCAGGTTTCAGGCCTGATTCAGTGAGTGGTGATAGCTGTCAAATAAAGGCAAGAGGATATAGGGTTTCCTCTTATGACAAACCTGCCATGTTAATATGGCAAGTAGATTTTTATTCAGTAAAAGGTTTATATGTAGTACCTACTTCACATAACTAATTGATAATAGGATGTGTGATCCTGTAAGCTAGAAACATATTATTCATAAGACTAGAAAATGAGCTACAACTGAATGTGGGCAAACAGAGAGCTAAATTATGTATGCCATACTGGCTAAGAGATTAAAAAAAAGTATATGAGTGTACACTTTTGCTACAGTTTATGTCCATGACAAGGCAACGTTGACAGTGGAGCTCTGTCCTACAGTTATGCAGAGACATAAAAGGTGGCATTAAGAATAGAATTGTTTCTCCAGGATGCCACTGATATGCAGACACTAAGCTTGTCTCTAAGCTTTAATCCAGAAACCTCGTTCACTGTATAAACTTTCTCTGATGTTCAAATTTTTGTCCAACTCTCAGAAAATCCAAGTGAAAGAATCGTCGCATCACCACCCAGTTATACTTCCTGTTTTCCACGTGAAGTGTCACAAGCTGCAACATAGTTTTTCACTACCACCCACGGCCTGAACGCTGTCGATGTCACCTTGGTTTTTCTAGTGTTTCACTTTACTGAATAAAATTACAATACAGCGGGAAATAGTGCAAGAAAAAAAGTCAAAGAACGGAGCTCAGAAGTGCGTCCGTCCTGCGGCAGCTCTTCAGCTTAACTTGTCCAGCGTGTTGAGCTGTCATCAGACTGCAGACTGAGATCCCTGATCCACTCTGACTGGAGCAGACTTTCAAATTCGCCACGCAGCTCCTGGAGCATCTGTATGGAGGAAGGTCAGACCTCAACCAGGCGATGCAGCACTCACTCTGAATATATTTGGTTGTTTGTCTGAATTTCCCGCCAGTACAGACACTCAACCCCCCCACCCCACCACCACCACCACCA
>NW_019524865.1:919099-942139 GCF_002814215.2 Seriola lalandi dorsalis
ACCCACCCACCCCCCAATCTCCTGCCCCTTTTAAACTTATCACCAATGTCCTTTCACAGTCATTTCACTATATCTTTATGACATTTACTCCCCGCTAGCTACAGCCAATATACCTAGAAAGCCACTGACAGCACATCCATGTAATTCAGTATGATAGCTCTCAACGGATACAGCCAGCTCCAAGGTGCAACTCTCTTGAATTTTTTCTCTTTTTTTTACCCTCCCTTTTCTCTTTTTTTGAATGAAATGTCATGTTGAATATCGGAACGATGCGATGTGTTGGCGGGGGTGGTGGAGTTAGTCCTTCGCCTGACAATAGCCGAAGAAAAAATAGAGCTGTCTGTTCTTATCTCTTCTATGGTGTGTGTGCGTCTGTGGTTGTATGTGTGTGTGTGGTGTGTGTGTGTGTGTGAGTGAGTGTGTGTGTGTGTGTGTGTGTGTGTGTGTGTGTGTGTGTGTGGTTACATGCACTGTGTTTGTGCCTCGATCCTTGAGTGTACTCATATGTTTGTGTTTGTGCGCACATCTTTGTCTGCAGAGCTGCAGAGGACACAGCTGTGGCACAATAATATTCCCCATGTAGAATGACCTACATACAGGGGACCCCAATGGGTGTCCAGACACACTGGGCTTGTGTGTGCGTGTGTGTGCGTGTGTGTGTGTGTGTGTGGGTCGGTGGGTGTACAGTAAGAAGTGTTGAACGTGTATGTCAGTGTGCCTTTGTGTGTCCCCTCAGATGCTCAGCTGTGTGTTGGCAGCTGTGTGCCTCCCTTGAGTTTTTCGAAGAAACTTGTTTGTTGTTTTGGCCTTCAGCTTTTTAAGTTCCTCCGTCAGTCCTTCAGTCTGTCAGGAGAATAAAAATAGAAAAATGCCCAGAAAATGTGTCACCAACTTATTATTCCTTATACTTGTGCTGTCTTCAAATCATCAGAGGATATGTTTCCCCCTGGTTAATTATACCAGATATACCAGTGACCTCTGATTTTATATTAAGGGCTAACAACGCAACCATATATCTCAGAATTTCACAAATCTAACATGTGTACTTGTATTGAAGGCCTCCCACACCCCCATGACCCAGGCAAACTCTCCACTATCAAAGAAAAGCTACATGTTTTTCCCATTTCCTAAAAACAAACAAGTTGAAGTCTCATTAATATTTAAATGAAGTGCCTTCCAGCATTTTGTTTCATGTGGAAACATGTTAAACAGCCACGACAGACGGCCGAATCAGCGCCACCTTCAAATGTATATTTCCTGAATTTACTGTTATTTAATGTCCTTTTTCACAGCAGACATTTGACCTGTCACAGAAAAGCACAGATGGCACTAATAACATTATTGATGTCTCTGTTCTGTTCAACAGAGCCATCATTAACGAGACACTTGTTCCGTAAGCTGTGACAGTGTTGACAGTGAGCCGGCACGAGCAGTACCGGGACCCTGAAACTGAAGCAGTTGAATGGAATTAAGCCATCGTAAAAATAGATATTTACACCTGTGCTTTTCCGCTATGACATGTCAAAATGTCCTGTGTGAAAAGGTGTGAGATGAAACCCCCTCCCATCCCATGCTGACACTGACAACATATGATAATTTGTTCTAATATTTCTTGTGGGACCTACACACAGTGGCATGGACTCACTTGTATCACCCGTTAATTGCAATATAAAGGATAATCAATTAAAGTCTGGAGAAATCTCAAAATTGACTTGCCACTAGCCACTTGTGGTTAGGACAACAAACTAAGACAAAACACAAAACACAACCATTGACATGTCATCACTTAACTACATCCCAAATGTAAATCCAATATCCACTCTCTTTATAGCTCTGTTAGCAGCTCGTCAATACTTATGTCTGTCTGCTGGGTTTATCATATGTACATGAAAACTGATGCTGCCTGATGCCGGTGGAAAGCAGTGACGGGAGCTGAGAGAAGGAATTCACACATTAAAGTTGCAGGTGTAAAACCAAAACAAAAGGCTGGAGATGCCCCATCAAGCCGAGTTACCTCTATCAAATTACACAAGCCATCAAAGCACTCAGTCCACAGAGAAATGCACACAGCCTGTATTCAGGAACTGAGCCTTAAAACAAGCCGTCATGACTTCTGTAAATTTGTGATGTCACAACAAAGCAGTCACAACCCTCAGCCACGCCCCAAGTACCACCCACCTGGACCCACCATCCAACCTTGCAGGATCTGGTTTCTCTGAGTATTTACCCGAAATCTGCTATATTTTTATTTGATCACTCAGAAAAACAGCCAGCCAATCATGAGAGAGGTTCAGAGCCTCCTCTCTTCTGATTGGCTCACCGACTTCAACTACAGTGAGATGGCTTTTGGTTCTTAAAACCACAAATATATCTTCTTATGGATATTAACACTTAAAATAAAATACTGGAAAAATTGTAAAATAGGATACAAGGACCTTGTAGCTGCATCAGATTGTGTGGACTCAGTATCGTCTTTCTGCAGCCTAATTGATCAAACCTCATGTGATTGGCTACCAGTTTTTATACACTTTAATTTAGCTGAATTTCCCTTTGCAAACAAAGAACCTGCTCATGTCCACAAAGCGAGCTGGCTGCTTAATGCTATACAAACTAGTTTAATTGTCTAGACTATTGCAAACTTAATTTGTAGGTATTGACTACATTGATATTGATATAACAGCTTCTCTATTTTATTTTTTTTTTTCAATCAGACTTTGATAATGTTAACATGAAAGTGCACTTAGAACTTCAAAGTGCATAATCACACCTCATTTGAATCGGTTATCAACCCCCCTGGTGGATAGCTTGATTTGATGGGTTCCTTTGCTCTGTGTGCATGTGTGTGCGTGTGTATTCTTTTCTCTGAGACACACTTATGTAAATGTAGTTAGTCAGAAAAAAAAAAACATTACATGTGTTTGACTTCCCATAATTAGCAAGGCTCCTTGGGGAGAGATTTAAATGCTGGTGATTACTTTGTTTGATTACTTATAGTGTGTCTGGGTGTGTGTGTGTATAGTGTATACGTGTGTGTTGAGTGTTCTGCGTGTCTTAAGTGTGCGTAAATGACTTTAACATTGTCTGTGTCTGCCTCCACTGCACTGCTTTAACTTTGTTCACCCCTTCCTGAGCGAAGTCAGTTTTGACAGTAAAAAACGAGAACATTAACAAATAAAATATCCATCTTAAAAACCAAAATATTGTGCCTTGGTATTTGCAGACAATGCAGAATCATTAAAAGCACTGAGCAAGTTAACTTGTGAGATCTTCATTATCAAAGCCCTCTGAAACTGCTCCCCTAAAGGCAAGAATCGAAAACCTTTCCTACAAATAATGTTCACAGCCAAGGTGATGTAAGCCTCCCCAGTCTAAGCCTGTCAGATATCAGCCTGTTTAGTGTGAGCACAGAACAGATAAAAATTTAATGATCCTTGTGGTAGAAAAATCAGGTCAACCAACTTCTCTTTCATCAGACCACCAACTTTTGATCTCTTCAGACCACCTCATCTATTTTCAAACCATCTGCTGCTGGAGAAGTGACCGCTGACTGGTTTTTATGTCTCTCTGGAAGGTGCTCATTCAAATTCCCAGACTGGCTGAAGAAAATCTTATAGGGGGAAATAAATAAGTAGTAATTTCCTCTCCCTTAACGACTGCGGTGGAGCTGCTTTTGAGCAATGCAATGAACCTTCAGCTCTGATAACGCAGCTGCTCAGCAGCCGCCAGCAGAAGTCTGGCGTTGCAGCTCTGTGGTGAATAACTGTGTAACTGTATGAATAAAGAAGGAGTTACAGGAAGTTCTGTCTTTTCTCTCTCGATCATTAAAGCATCAGTTGTGTTTGTGTGTTCAGATCCGTGCTGGGGGGTTTGAGTACTCCCCTGGGACTCTTCACATCTACTCAGACAGCCTGCTGACGCTTCCAGCCATCATCGGCATTGGAGGGGGTGGTGGTCTGCTTCTGTTGGTCATCATCGCTGTGCTGATAGCCTACAAGAGGAAGTCGAGGGACGCTGACCGCACCTTGAAACGCCTTCAGCTCCAGATGGACAACCTGGAGTCCAGAGTGGCCCTGGAGTGTAAAGAAGGTAGGCGATGCAAACAGTGTGTACACAGTTTTATCCAAAGCCTTTTAAAATTAAAACTTAAACCATTAGAAAAGTGATTAGTCAAATCATAGGTCATATAGAAAAACTTTTTAAATGATGAAAAGTTAAGTATATGGGCATGATCTGGTCACTGGTGATAGAATTTTTTTGTAGACACAAGTGCAAAAATATAAAACATTTCACAAAATGTTTAGATCAAATGAATAATAATAATAACAAAAAAGAATAATGGAAATCTAGCAGTTTGCTCCTGTTTCCAGTCTTCATGCTAAGCTAAGCTGACATTTAGATTGTCTTTAATGTATATCAGACTGGGTCTATATTTCTTTAAGTTCATATTAAATAACCTTTTCACCTAAATAAACTAGATAACAGTCCCAAATGTAATAAATTAGACTATGGCCACACAAAACACAGCACTCTCCTGTCTATATCTATCTATAGTTCCTACATATTGTGCTGAGTAAACTAGTTTAAAGATAAGCCACTGGCAATGACACTGGTTGCACTGTGTGAGTCTGCTACGCTGACTGAGTACATGCAACAGTACATGATAGAAAAAGGAAGTTGGAAGTTTCATGATATGAATGAGCAGGTGGAACAACGTTGAAGGATATTCCTGGGGCGTTTTATAGCCAAAGAAATAAAGCAGAGAGAGATATATATAGGTGGTTACAGACAGAGCAAGAGACACCATTGATTTCAGTTGCCGTCATCGCTGACAACAGTGCGTCTGCAGGGTATTTTTACTGAGGTGAATGCACAACTGTGTCATAACTGAGTCATAGCAAATAAAAAAAACTGTTTTATTTATGAAAATACAGAGCTGATATAAAATTATACATAAACAGAAGGAACTCGAGGCCAGTTTAGTTACAATTAGAATAGAATGAATGGAAGATGATGCCTTTATTTGTCATTGCACAGCTGTACAATGAAATTTAATGCATCTCCTCAGTCGCACATACTATTTTTTAAAATTTGCCATCATCATCGTCGTCAGGCAAACCAAAGGGTGCTGCATGTTTCCACCTCTGTGTGTCTTCACCATAGACTGTATATAAAGATGGACGAAGCCTCTGTGAAGTTCTGAAGAGTGGTTTTGAAGCTCAGAGTATGCTGCTTTGCCGTCACCTTCTTGGCAGTACCTGACTCCTCTCCTGGCTAATCCAAAAATGGGCAAAGAGGTGGGGCGTGTGTGGAGCCGAGACTTCGGTTCATGCTGGTTTGGTGGCAGGCATACACTCACCCGCCTGTCACTCAAAGCAGCCACGCCCCCTCCATTATACATAACTTTAAGTCTAAAAAAGTGAGATATATCATGAAGGAGGAAATTAGCTATAGAGACCAAAACTGTTTTGTGTATCAGGCTGTAAAAATGTGAAGTTGGGCATTTTAACATGGGAGTCTATGGAGATTGACTCACAGACTCTAATGGCCATTAGAGGACCTGTAGTTTTTGGCAGTCTGTGTTGGCTTCATTTTTCAGCTGCTTTTCACTCACAGGTATGAAATACTGACATGACACACAGATGGAAGAGAAAGTAGCGGAACAAACATTCTAAAGTGTCTTAGAAATGTGTGTTTCTGTCTACTACAGGCATCTGAAAAAGCTTCAGCACTCCTTGATATAGATTTTCCACGGACAGCAGGAAGTGTACCGGCTGGACGGACACTATTCTTCCAACAAGATTTTTCCTTCATGTGTTGTTTTGATGATGGTGGTGGAGAGAGCTGTCTAACATGTCGGTCTGAGTAAAAACACACCACAACATTGAAAGACAGAGAGCGTACGGAGTGTTGGGAGGTAGATGGTGAGAGAGGGGGTGTATGAGGTCAAAATAACAAGGGGGATTATTTGCAGAGAAATGAGAGGTAAAATGAGAGAGAACAGTGAGAGACGGCCCGGGCTGAGAGGGACTGAGAGGGGGCTCATGTTTGTGGCAGTGTAGATGACTGATGTAAGGACAGCCCAGCTGTTTATACTCGATATAATGGCACCGGCACACACGGTTATGGTACAAGGTTATAATGTGATTACATTACCGCCGTGACACAGAGTCACAGCTCTATCAGGCACCAAGGATCAGCTGTCAAACAAAACACTGCAACTTTTGATTTAAAGTACTACAGTTTCTGACTGAGGTGACATTTTTAGAAATATGTTCTCATCTTGTCGTAGTTTAAGATGTTATTTGTATTTTCCAAGAAACACAGCTACAAACATCCTGCTCTTTTCCTCAACACGAAGCCAGACAGTATTCCAGTCAATAGAAATAGAAGCATTCAGTTTTCTCGGAAGTGAAGCATGGCCTTATTCCCACCCCCACCCCCCACCCCCAAAAGCACCCCGCCTTGCCTGCTGCACTCCCAGCTGGCCCGTAGAGACGAGACAGTTCGCGTGGGCGGAGGAACAGATGAAGTAGGCGGTCCACTGTGAGTGTGTGTGCGTGCGTGCGTGTGTGTGATAGCAAAAGGAAGTGTATGTGCGCGAGGGTCGGCTTCGTTCGAGGAGCGTTTAGGGGGAAGAGACAGGGGACGTTTGGTTCAGTCAGCCGAGAGAAGCAGACATCACACTGTAGACTATCATCCAAACTATCATCAGCCATGGATCGCTACATATTAGAAATGACAACTGCTGACTGGCAAGAGTCACTCTTGAGTCCAGGAGAGGTAATATAGATGTTGTTGAGATGCTTCGTGAACAAACAAAACAAAACGCAAATGGGCCCTCAAATAAATTCAGGGGCAAAGTTTTGTTTACAGGCCAATGTAAGCGCAGTCAGTGTTGCTACACTTTCACATCCCAGGCTTTCTGTAGAGTGAAGTCTTTTTTTTGTGTCAGAAACTTGAGGATTTTTTCCTGGAAAGAACTAGACGATACAAGTTTTTACAGCAGCTGAAGTGAAAGCTCTTATCAACTGGATGTAAAACCAAATTCATGTTACAGCAACAGGTGAGAGTGAGACGCCAGGTCATCAGTCAGTTGATTGCACATCCTTTTACTGGTCACAAGCATTAAAGTGTGTGTTTCTGTGTCTACACTGGTCGATGGCTGACTTTTGCAATTATTATTGCTTTCTAATTTTCTGCATCACAATATTAGTTTGAGTTTAGTAAGTGAAACGTCTCCCCATTTTTTCTCCTCACTTTCTATCAAGTGAAACATCCTGAGCCCCCTCCTTTGCAAAGGGACCTCACTTTACTCCAAACTGTTGTGAGCAATGTTGAACAGAAGGTTTAATTCAAACTGGTCGACTTAAAGGACGAATATGTCAGCAGTAGGAATGACTAACTTTTACTCAGTGGAGAGGCAAAACAAGAAGTAAACACAGCGGGACACACGTTTGCTATTTCCTACCTGTTGTTACCTTCCTTCGTCTTATGATGACGTCTTTGCAACTGTCTCAAAAGTAAAGAGAAGTTTGCGTTAATCATCAACTCCATGTGATGTGAATAAATAAAAGATCGATTAATGGATAGAAGAGACGATGAGAGATAAGATGACAGAAGCAGCGGAGTAGATAATGGAACGAGAAAATGAAAGCAAAAGAATGTCTGAAGTGTCTCCTTCTCTATCTAACCCTTCCATCTCTTCTACTGTATTCTTTCCCTTTTTTGATCTTTTTCCTCTTCTTTACGTCATTCTCCTCTGTGCCTTTATCTCCTTTTCTCCTCTCTTATCTCCATCTCTCCACTCTACTTTCCTCTTCTTCTCAGGTCTGACCTTTACCTTCCTCTTAGACCCAAACACTTATGTGCTCTGTTCCCTGGATTTCCTTTCCTCTCTGTCACTTTTTTTTTTTTACGCCCTGATCTTTCTTTCTTCTTGTTTCTCCTCTTTCCTTATCTTCTTTGCTTCCCTCTCTCCATCTCTCTTGTGGACCAAGCAGTCCAATAACAGCTGGGGGAAATTATGCATGAAAACTCATCCGTCGCTCTCTTAATAATTATCCACTCATGCAATTAATTGTCTTTCCTTTCCAGGAACTTTGTTTTCTGTTTCCTGGTTCTGCTTTTCTCTCCCCGGGCTCGTTTTCCCTATTTTTATTCCATTATATTTGGGTCTTTTTTTTTTTTTTTTTTTTTTTTTTTTTTGGACAAGCAAAGATTGAATTTGGCAGAACTCAGACACCAAGAAGAAGAAATTCAGCTCCTTACATTTTTCAGCTTCTGTCTTCCAATGAAATGTGGATTTTCCTCTTAAGTGTCATATTCAGATTTATACAAATTCTAAATTAGACACAAAACTCTCTTGCGTTTTCAACCCCACATAATAACATGTCCCTGACTAAAAGTATCTGGATCTGTTATTGTTCTTTAATGGCTGCCTATCCCTGTATTCCCCTCATGCTTCTGACTAGTCTGCGTTTTAGTTCTCATTTATTGTGTTTGTGGGCGTTTTTCTCCTCATCATATCTTTATGTTCCAGCCTTACTGTCTAGCCTCTTTTTATAAGACCTAGACACCTGAAATGATGCACTGTGCTCTGTTAGCATTGTCTTTGCTTTCTGTGTCTGGCTCCTCATCTGACCCATATATCCTGTTCACCGTGCTGTCGTCATACTGTTGTACACTTCGAGCTTAATCTTGTGCTGTGATTCTTATATCCACCGTCCATCTTTGTAATCATTGCCATCAGTTGATCATAGTGAGGGAGCGTCATGTAATTACTGGATTACCCTCCACTGCTTTTCATATCATAATGAAATTGGGATTGCAGTATTACAGACTGATAACATCACGCTAGTAGAACTTGTCACTTTATAATTCATCTGTGCTGGCAAGTTTGTGCTTTCCATGGCCCAGTGGGTATTGTGGAATTTGTTGTACCAAATGTTACTGATAATATATTTAAAAAAAAAAAAAACTTGGCTTCAGTCCCCCTGGTTTTGCATTTCAGCAAACACAATTGGCATTTGTCATAAGTGGGATGCCAGATTTCTAAGAATTACACTTAAAAAAGCTCTGAAGTACCAACTGGAGAGGAACAAAGCTCTTCACTGAGTGAAAGAAATTAACACCAATCTGATACATTTATAGTATAGAAATTATAATATTAATGAATTCATAGGAAATCCTGCTGTTGGTAGACAAGGTACATCAGATAACTGACAAGTGCAGACAATGATGTGGAGACAGTGAATAAAACCAATGCCGGAGAAATTGTGTAGCATCCTATCGAATGTTCAAACGCAAATAACTATAGACTGTTAATGTACTGCAGTCATCTACAATCTGCTCTTAACCAACTTAAGACAACATTTTAAAGTCAAAAGAAGTTTGTTGTTTTTAAGTTTGTGAGTAAAAATGAAGGAATTTGACTCTTATCTTTCACTTTAGTCCAAAATTTTACATCTAGCAGTTTGATAAATACAAGCTCAGGTCCTTGTATGTCACTGGCAGGTGAAAAAAGAAGATGCTGGTGACAAGTGGCCTCGCAGATGTAGCACATTTCTGCCTGGAGTTAGCAGTGACCAGGATTTCAGTGTTTAGCCAAATGACTTAATCAAAATTTTGAGGAAATTCAGGAGAATAAGTTCAAACAATTTATTCAAAAGACTTTACTATCTACTATTATTATGCTTCACCATCCTTTATCCTGACATCGTCTCTGTTTCTCCATCTGCCTCTTTTCTTGGTAGCTTTCGCAGAACTTCAGACAGACATCCACGAGCTGACCCAGGAGCTGGACGGGGCTGGGATCCCCTTCTTGGACTATCGGACGTATGCGATGAGGGTCCTGTTCCCTGGGATTGAGGACCATCCCGTGCTCAAGGAGATGGAGGTACGGGTCAGTACACCACCAACCGAACTTGAAACTGAAACAACCTTACCAGAAATAATCAAGGGGTAGAAACATTCAGTAGCTGCTTATGCTAACTACAAGTAGCTCCCTTCAGCAAGATGAGAACATACTGTACATACGTGCAGAGAAGTATTTGTGACAAGTGCTTTGGAAGTTGGATTTAATAGCACAGAAATGTCCTCTTGGCTTTGGTGCTTAATACCTTTGTAGCCATTACTCCATGACAGGTTTCATCAAAGACAGGTCTCCGAGATGCGAAGCAAGAAGAACTCCACACATGCGTCACCTTAAAGCAATCTCATAGCCCATATTTTACCTACTTTATCTTAATGTATTCAGCTTGTCTCAGTGAATGCGAATGACTTTTCAAGAGCCTTAGTCATTAGTCTGAACTCATGGGACAGATGCTCATCACGCTCTCATGATGTGGGGAAGTGGAGTTTTCAAAGTGAGATTGACTGAAAAGAAATGTTATATAAGAAATACACGAAGTTAAAGGATGTAAAAAGAGGAGAGGAAAGATGAAGCAAAAGATGAGAAAGCAAAAGCAAAAGATAGCGAGAAGATTAGACCAGAGAGGGAGAAATAAGATTCAGGGTTACTGGGATTGTTACTTGCATTATACATCACTGTTAATTTATTAATTAAGCCAGTACATGCAACTACCTTTCAGCACAGCTGAATGGAGATAGTGCACCGGATTTATAAAGACGTTTTACTGCCGAGGGAAGTAGAATTAATAGTATGTCAACAGAAACTACCCTCCTCCAAAGCTCGAAACCAAGAGTGCCAAGTTTGTAATCAACAGTATCATTAAGACGTAGACTCTGGTGCTGCTCCATTGACTTTGATTGGAGCACTGACTTTTTGGAGTCAAGGAATAATTTGTTTGACCTTTTACAGCTTCATTTAATCGCTCTAATCCAGACAGTGGATTTATATTCCTAGAAAAAAAAAGCCCTCTGGGGTTTCATAGATGCCATTTCTGCCTTTTTTTGATTCGTTCTTAGTGACTTATCCGCTGCTATTTTTGGCTAGAAGGAACAGTGGTGATTACTTAAACGCAAAAAAATTATCCCCGGATACAGAAAAGAAGCTAATTATGGTTTCCAGCAGAGAATAAAGCTACAACGTAAAAGTACTTATAATGCAAAATATGAAAGAGTTTACTGCTTTCCTGCTTTTCAGTCACGTGTAAAGCTTCATGACATAATTCACTCCAGGGTTCGAGTTCTACAGCCTTTCTAAGGAACGTGACTCTAGTGTTGAACTTGCTTATCAGATCTAAATTGTTATTAGATATAATTAGCTTGAGCTTTCAACAATTATAAAGCTATAAGTAACTAAAACTTGAACATTTAATTACGTTTTTCAATCTCCTTTTATTGTCTGAGGCACCAGAAACACTAGTTTTCACTTATGCTGCTAATTAAAGTTCACAACCTATAGATACAACCTGAAATTGAGATGAGTATAAAATGTGAAATGTTGATTAAATGTATTAAAATAGCAAGTGTAGCCGACTTTTTACATTTCAGTTTTCATTAGATAGTCATTTCAAATACTCAAGGTGCCAATTGAAAATGATTAACCTAACAGGATTAAAGCATTGACATTATATGCATTAAGATTTAACCTGGGTACTGCTGCATTTAACATGATGTAGAGAAGATGATGTTTGAGGACTTTATTGTGTTGTAGGTTTAATTTCAGATGGATAAAATTGCCATTTTTGCCCTTCAATCAACAATCAATAACCGATAATGACAAAGTGAAGACACATCTTTAGAAAAGTTCAGCTGGGACCCTTTTGGCCCACTTGTCATGCACAGTGTCTTGACTGAGGATTGATCATCCTGTCACTATGACGATAAACAGTACACATGCTTAAGCTTTAGCATGTGTAAGATCAAGATACTGCGCTGTAGAGACTCCACTCTGTGGCTGAGATGTCGCCTGACCTAAAATCCCCAAAACGTTCATGCACCTTTAATTTGTGGTGCCAAGCGGCCATAGATTTAAAAGGATCTTTCGTATTTTATAGTTATGTCTAGACTTCCTTCTTCTTCTATCTGTATTTCCCACAGGAGCTGCTGGTGTAATCCAATGGCCTGTGTAAACCAATGCTCCTAGCTTTATTGCTCTGTGTGACTGCTTTCGCCCCTAAGCTAGACAGCTACAACGCACACCAGTTGTGCTCTCTCTCTCTCTCTCTCTCTCTCTCTCTCTCTCTCTCTCTCTCTCTCTCTCTCTCTCTCTCTCTCTCACACACACACACACACACACACACACACACACACACACACACACACACACACACACACACACACATTGTCTTGCATATAGCTGGATGTACCCTTCCTGAAATTCAGTAAAGACTGTCTGTACATGCATCTCCATCTGTCTATCTTTCTCGTTCCCTCTTGCTCTCACTCTCTCTTTTCACACACACACACACACACACACACACACACACACACACACACACACACACACACACACACACACACCACACTCAGTATCCACCCTGGAGGCCTGAGAATCTCATTTAGCACTTAAGAGAGAGGCCTAGACACTTTATAATGGCACATCGAAGGAGAGAAAGAATAGATGTTACAGTGGTACAAAAGGATGACAATAGGACGCCAAAGAAAGAGGGAGGTGGAAATGATGTGTTTGTGTGTGTGTGTGTGTGTGTGTGTGTGTGTGTGTGTGTGTGTGTGCGTGTATGTGTGTGTGTGTCCGTGCACGACAGACACACAATGACAAAGAGGAGGAGAAATTAAAATGGAAGAAAGACCAGTGATGTGAAACAGTCAACAATAAAGTGCGAGGGAGAGAATTAGAGTGGTGAGAAAGACGGAGCGAGCGAGCAACAGAGAGGTGTCTTCAGGGGCTTTAGTGTGTTGTTGATGAGTAGTGACAGGTGCCAGCCACTGGAACAAGCAGGGTGCACCCCTGTCACAAATCCTGACACACACACACACACACACACACACACACACACACACACACACTGTCCTGTTGTTCCCCCACGCTTCTTCTCCTCTGCAGCACTTCCTTCTTCGTCTGTTTGACCAAAGATTCTCTCTTTCATCCTGGGCTGGTTCAGGCCAGTCTGATTGGATGTTTATGGAGTTCCTGGTGACAGCAGGTTGTTGAGGCGTTCTTAAAACATTGAGTTAAGGGCTTTCAATTAATAAAACTGATTTTGGTCAGAAGCTGTCAAAATAGGGCATTTTCATACATTATTGCACTGCAAAAGTCTAACAACAAACAGAGATCGAGATTAAAGTCATAGACAAAGACAATCTATGAATACACAGGGAGCCCAGAGTGCTAAAACGCACGGTCATTGGTCAGGACCAATGATTAAAATTCTCGTCTTTTAGCTAGAGGATGCTTTGAGCCATTCACCCCCTGATGTCAAGAAGACAATTATGTCAAATTGTCTGCTAAAATCACTTGCAGCAGGAGAGAGAGTAGCCAATCAGTCTTTCCTTGCTGTTTACAAGCCAATCTCAGCTCATCATACGGCGAAGAAAAAAAAAATGTCTGCTCGCGGACGTGCTCAGAATCCGTCTTCGCTCAGACTGAGTCAGAGCTTTGTTTTGTTTTTTTTATCCTGTATGTTATTTGAGGTATTTGGCAGTTGATTGCGCACGCACAAGTTTCACACTGGTATCCATGACTTTTCAAACAGCTTTTCATTCCGCAAGTTCACAGTGCCTGTGTAGTATTTATGTGCTGATACGGAAAGTCTTAAAGATCCCCTCCGGACTTGCTTTAAGGCTTTTAAGATGTTTTGAATAATCAGTGTTGTGTTATATGGTTTTTTTTACACAGGTTTAATTACCTAAAAATTCTTAAATTAATCTAGTCTCTGTTGTAACTCCCCTGTCTTTCTTCAGGTCCAGGCAAATGTTGAGAAGGCATTGACGCTGTTTGGCCAGCTGCTGACAAAGAAGCACTTCCTGTTGACGTTCATCCGAACCCTGGAGGCTCAGAGGTGTACATCTTTCTTTCTTTGTTATAAATAAATAAATGTTATAAATATTTATTTTTTTTTTAAAATATTATTTTACAAATTCCAACAGCTTAAATAAACAATGTCTCCCACTTCTGAAAAATAACAACATAAGAGCAAAAAAAATATCATTCAGCTGTGGAAATGCAGAAAGCAGTTAAGCTGCTGGTTTAGTTCAGCCAAAAAACAAAAATGCCCTCTTGGAGAGAAACACAGTTGTTTGTCTTTTGAAAAGCATTTTTTTATTACCTGTTTAATTTTACAAATATGACATAAAAGGCTGTGTTTTTGCCTTGGATTCAGACAATAAAGGCAAACTTATAAAAAGAGTAAAAACATTTGCTTAGAATTACAGGAAAGCACCGAATGGTTTATGGAAAACCAGAGTCATAGATTAAATGTGCATTAATAGTTAAATGAACTGTTATGAGGATGGTGCACGTGTATTTTGATGAGTTTTAATTAAAGAGTTTCAATGTATATCCAGGTCATTTTCAATGCGGGACAGAGGCAATGTGGCATCTCTGATCATGACGGCGCTGCAGGGGGAGATGGAGTACGCCACCGGAGTCCTGAAACAACTGCTGTCCGACCTGATAGACAGAAACCTGGAGAGCAAAAACCATCCCAAACTGCTGCTCCGGAGGTGAGGAAGAGACGGGGAACAAATATAGACTACACTGTAAAACATCATACAGGAATCAAATAATCTGTTATCTATATATGTAGCCTACATTTATTAAACTCAAGTTGATTTAACTTATATCTAATTCAGACTTTTTGAATTTAATATCTGAAGTTAGATAAACACAAAGATAAGCACATAGATAACTAGGTAGAGTGAAGATGAATGGCAAGAACTAGACAGAGAAGAAAAAGGAGATGAAGACGTACAGGACCAATTATTTATACGTCGTAACAGAAAGTTATAATTAGAAGAACAAGTGAACCACAAACCAAATCCAAGTATCTGTTAGTAAAATGTATCTGCCTCTTAATCGCTTCATCCAATATTTACAGTCCAACTAGCAGAAGATAAATTAATAGCATCCACCATAGCTTTACTGATGTGGGAACAAAACATAATGAAGTCTCACACACTCAGAGTCATTGTTACCAAAGCATCACATATTTCACAGGACGGACAGACGCAGACTTGTGCTGGGAGGTAAAAGCTCAAATCTGGGCTCGTCAGACCTGCCCTTCCACTCAAAGGGTTATAGTGCTTTGTTTTATGGGTCTATAATTTCCTAATTATTTCCAAGACATTCGCTGTAAAATATGTATCATGGAGTGTTTTGTTGATTTGTAATAAATTAATTCTATTTCATTGGCTTTTAGTCAAAGCACAGCAGATCAGGTCAAATTACAAAAATGTAAAGATTTGCCCACAGCCAAGCTTGCAATTCAACATATACTCTGTAAATATAACATTCCCAATAATACATTAATGATGAATTCATATTTACTTGAGTTTTCTTCACTTTTTGCCTTTTAAAAATTGGATCATTTTACCTTTGAGGGCCATAACAATCCTTCAGAAGACAGTTCTCACAGCTCATGTCCGCACTGAGGCCATTACTGGCTTTATGGCTTTACTGGCAAGACAAGAAGTTGGTGTCCGCAGGTTTAAATGAAACAGATCTTCTGTTACATTCCTCTGGAAATCAACTAAACTCTCACCAAACCTTCTGTCCTCGCTATTGTTTGTAATTAGTACCAAAATATGTAGCTCTTTCCAAGAAACTTCCTAGGAAATTACGAGGAAATTATAGACCTGAAATATCCACGAAAAATCGTGTGTGTTTTCATAAAAAAGGTACTCAGTAATTTGTGGCTTTTCTTTTTAATGTTGTGTCTTTTTTCCCTCTTTTCCTCAGAACCGAGTCTGTCGCTGAGAAAATGCTGACCAACTGGTTTACATTCCTGCTGTATAAGTTCCTGAAGGTAAGCCTGATGACGCGTAATCATATAATATCTTCATTCAATCTGTTTACTGTGTCTTTTAAATGCTAAACAATAGTCTTCATCTAAAGTGGATTTATATTGTGTGCGTCTATGCTGCCTGTATGTTAGAGAGTTTTATTAAATGCCTCTGGCTTATATTATTTCTCCACTGCATTTATCTCACTGTGGTTATTAAAAGGGTTTTTTTTTTTGTTTTTTTTTCCAGCTGCATATTTTCTTTGCCTTACACATACAGTAGATAATCAAAGCCTCCCAGCAGCACGCGTTTCTTCTTCTCTAAGTTGTTTAACTTAGAGAAGTTCCCCTTTTTTTTTTTTTTTTTTCCTTCCGTCCTCATAATTTCACTCCTGTAGCCGACATGTCCTCTTCCCTGATCTTAATGTCATCCTCTGGGGGGGGGGGTCACATTGGTTGTCATTATACTGTATACTGAGCATGATTATAGTGCGGGCATGTGTAATGTGCTGAAAATACATTCAAACTGTTATTTTAAATCCCTTTTACTTTCAGCCAGAAAATAATAAATACATGTCTCTGACCAGTGCATTTCTGATTTATAATTTCCACTGTTCGTTAGCTATGTAGGAATCCGAGCCTATTCATCTCCCTGTACAGCAGGAGCCATCATTATATCCTCAAAATGTAAATATGAGCATACAATTAGGGGAGCCTTAATGAAGGCGGTATGTGGAGGAAGGGCAAATTTCGTAGACAAGCATGCAGTGGCCAAAGCGACGAAGGCGGAAAGCTGAAGCTAAAACACAACAGTGTGATGCATGCTCTCTGTGACTCGTTAGCGGCTACCCACCTAATTGGCCCAGATGCTAACAAGGTCCTTAATGCGTACAACACTGGAACGAAGAAGGGAAGAGAGAGAGAGAAAGCGAGAGAGAGAGAGAGAGACAGAGGGGCAAGGAGGGAGGAGAGGAAAGGGTTAGAGGCGAGCATCAGAGGTGGTGGGCAGGGGGGAGAGGAATAGCGGGAGACATGACAATTAGGAGTTAAAAAGAGGTGAGGAAGAGAGACAGGAAGAAGGTGAGGAAGAAGGAGGTAGGAGTTGCAGAGGAATAGGCAGTGTGCTGTAAGGGATGTAAGAAGAGGAGCGAGGATGGAGGAGGGAAGAACATTCAAGTAACAGGAGAAAAAAGGCTGAAATTAAAGCAGACGGTGGAAAAGACATCGGTAGCAGGCGATCCTCTCCTAGAAATGACGTTTATACACAAGATAGCAACATAATTAATGTAATGAGGGAATGTTTTGTACATTTACATATTTGACAGGTTGCAAATATGTTGATACTGAACATATCAGTAAAATGTTCACGGACAACGAGTTTTGTTTTGCAGTGGCTACAGCATTATCAAACCTTTTTATGGTTCTGTTTAGACTCTCATGGCACTTGGTTAAATTTAGGGGAAAGACGGTGGTTTAATAAACGTCCAAACAGCCAGTCAAAACACGTGTTTATTTACATTTAATCAAAACCACCGTCTTTCCCTGGCCTAACTAAAGCATAAGATAGGACTGTGGATGCTTTGTACGGCCATCGTCCACCCCAACCACTTCCTGTTGACACCGCTGCTGTTAATAAATTGAGAGCTTCATTCAAACCCAGCCAGTGATTACGTTGCCACCACAGTGTAATTGAGAAAACAGTTCAGTTGTATGTGAACATAATTTCTTGGAGACATGGTTGTAGCAGGAAGGTTGAACAGAATGGAAGTTGGAAATTAGTTTGTAAGTAGCAGGATGTGGTTGAATTGCAGTATATCTTATCCTATCTATCCTATGGCTCATATTCGGGAGAAGGGACAAACAATCTGACCAAATATTATCTGACCAAAACAGGTGACTACTACCTCAGTCTGATGTGACGTATAATATAAAACCCAGGACATTAGCATCATATACGTCCTAAATAACAACAGTAGATACAGGAGGAACATAGTGTATGTGTGAATGTACGAGAAAGAGATGAAGAAAAATCGAGGAGGAAAATCAAACAGTAAAAGGTTGAAGATTGGTTTCACAGGGAGAGAGGAAAAAAAGAGGAATGTGTTAGAAAGAAAAAGTGAGTTGTTGAGTGTGCTTGAAGGTGAGACAGATAAATTAGTACTTTTCCCTGTTCTTGTCTGGACCCTCATGCATCTCCTACACACACACACACACACACACACACACACAGGCTGAAGTATATCCCTGAGCACTGCGCGGTCGATCATTAAACTCTCGTCAGGATGAGTATTGGCCGTGATGTGTCCTCTCTCTCCCCTCTAAACTGCCGCCGCTTCAGTCGGGAGTGTTTTCCTTGAGCCCAAGTGATGACTAATGACACCATTGATTGGCAAGTGTCTTTGATGGAGGGGAGAGTGGGAAACATATTTATAACATCTGCGTCTAGCCACATAAGCTCTCCGATGTAAACGATGGGAGAGACCTGAAAAAGATTTATATAACTGGTGTTTTCAGTCTGTCAGTCCTCCAGACACAAAGAGAAAGAAAGAGATGTTTACATAACACCACAGTGTCCTTCACATTTTCAGACATCACATCAAGAAGATTTCAAGGTCTGATGTCTAAAACTCCACTGCTGTGTTGCACCACTTGCAAAAAAAAAAACTGACTGGTCCGTCTATATTTTCCTCCTCCTCTTCTGTCTGCATCTCACAGGCTGGGAACTTGACTGCAGTGTCAAAATGACCATTTCCACATCTGGTTTTGAAGATCTGATACCAATTTAAGCCAATGCTACGGTGGCCCTGAGTGCTCAAAACACATGCAAATAGACAGAACCCAAGCAAATTCAGAAAAATATATCTGCATCCATTTGACACGCGTGTGCTGCAAATACTCACAACACATCGGAAGTGTTTTCAGGGGACGCGGAAAAATTGATGAACCTGGCTGGGACGCACTTTGTTGTTTAATGCTTTGTGCACTTTTGAAGTTAAAAGCATTGAACAACAAGTGTGCATGTTGCATGGATGTGTTATAAATGCATCCATTCAAGTGTGTCCCAGCCGGGTTCATCGCTTTTTACTGTCCACTGGAAACACTTCCGTTGCGTTGAGAGTATTTGCGGCGCATGTGTTTTAAAATTGATGAAGAATGATGAAGAGAGATGTTTTCTGAATTTGCTTGTGTTTTGACTATTTGCATGTGTTTTCTTAAGTTGAATGCGTTGAGCTCTCAGGGCCACCGTACAATTCCAGTTTGTTTGACCTGTCACTTCATGGTGTGATCAGCACGACGAACAACTGTAATACTCCTTCACTAAGTAGTGGAGTAAAGTTTGAGAGATGATACATTTAATGGTTTTTATTTTTTAATCTGTGCTGGTTTCACTCATTAACCTCTCTTTACAGGTGGTCTTAATGTTTTATTATAGAAACCTGTTTGCTTTTTGACCTGGAATCCACATTAGAGACTCACAGCTCTGTGGGTGGTTTTTGCACGTATACACAGCCTATTAAAGAAAGTTATGCAAACCATGAGTAATAATGACTTTTAAGTCATCAGAGAGGTAAAATTCTACCAGTGGACAATGACAGGGAATTTTACTAAGGTTATGTAGCCAATTTCTTTGGCACGCAACAGTCAAATTGCTTTCTTCTTTATTCGGGATGACACTGAGGTTTTGTGCCGGTAATATGGAAGAAGGGTGGTGGAGCTATAACTGGCATGCTTGGTCTCATGCAACATGTATTCCTGTTCAGAGGGAATACACAAAATACGGGAGGAAAGAATTGGAAATGAATACAGAGCAGCAGAGAAAAACTGGGTCTGAAATGTAACTTAAAGATTTGATTTGAAGATTGTGCGCCTGGGAAAAGCAGGTGTAAAAGGAGTGAGGCAGACGGACAGAATGAGAGAGAGAGAGAAAAATGCAAATTAAAAAAAGTGCGTGAAGTTACCGGAGCTCAAGAAAAAAAAGGAGCAGCAACACCACAAACTGCTCCACACAATTTTACCGCAATCCACTCTCTGCTTATTTTCCCAACATATAGCAGCTGAAGATGACTTTAGGCTTTGTAATTAATATTTCCTCACATACAGCCTCCTGCTGGATGAAGTGTCCTCTCCTCAACCAATATAACAAGTTTGGTGGCAGAAAACACTTCCTTGTACGTTTATTGCTTTCTAGAGATGCACAACTCGTGTCAAACAGCCTGTTACTTTATTTAGTGACACTGTTAATCAAGTGAATTGTGTGCAGCTCATTTACATTCAGTTTCTTAATATGCACTAAATAGAACACAAAATTTTGCAGGTCTGACTGCGTTTTTGCAGATGTTTCTATATACTGGCTTTAAATTGAATCGCTTTGTTGTTATTTAAATTCTGTTTTTAAATGACTATTTTTACTATATTTTCTCCAGCCAGATGATTATGAACCCTGTGAGATGAGTGATGAAGAAAGAAAAAAACATTTTTCAGAATCTTTTGTTGTGAAATTGTGGACAATGTTCCTTCTCTTAGAGCCTCTAACCGTTATTCAAATGAAAGAATTTGTGCAAGGAAAATCACTTCCTGGTAGAACTGCTGGCAATTCGTCTGTCTCTGTTTTCTCTCTGCCTAGGAGTGTGCTGGGGAGCCTCTGTTCATGCTTTACTGTGCCATCAAGCAGCAGATGGAGAAGGGACCCATAGACGCCATCACAGGAGAAGCCCGCTACTCCCTCAGCGAGGACAAGCTCATCAGGCAGCAGATTGACTACAAAACACTGGTCAGTAAACCCACTGTGTCCTGGAGGCTTGTGTCTGCCTTGCTTTGGTCTGAATCACTGCATGACTTGTTAAGTTTGAGTCACATTTGATAATGATGGAAAGTTTAAAGCAAACTCTGAGTAATCATCAGTAGAAATGTGGGAGCCTCCTTTTCCTAAATTAATCTGGACTCTGCTGTGGGGGGAAGGATTTCATCCAGGGTAAACACGCAGCTTCGGCTTCAGTTGTGTTTGGAGTGAGAATATGATCTGGCCGTGAATCGGCCCGGCTACTGCTCAGCGTTAATCACACTGTCTTTCCAAACAAAGCACTTCAGGTTTGGATTGGAAACGTACAGACAAACCTGGTTGTCAGCAGGATCTGCTGTAGTTGTTTTGGTCGGCATCCAAGTGTGAATCCTGAGTTATTATTTTCCCTAACAGTCTGAACGGACTAGGAAAATGTCCAGCTGATAAAATAGCTGCAAACAAACTAGGTGTGAAAATGTTCTCAGGTACTTTCAAATGCACCTAAACAATCATCTAAACATGTCAGTAGTTCACAGTGCTATTGCTGTGTCTCTACTTAAGCCTTTTTCTTTTTTTTTGTCTTTTTCCATTTCCCTTTGTTTCTACCTGTTTTTCTGCCAGACGTTGCACTGTGTGAACCCGGAGAATGAGAACTCCCCCGAGGTGACGGTCAAGTGTCTGAACTGTGACACCATCACTCAGGTCAAAGAGAAGCTGCTCGATGCTGTGTATAAGGGCAGCCCCTATTCACAAAGGCCAAAGGCTTCTGATATGGACCTGGGTAAGACAGACAGTGCTGTACATGCATGCATGTGCACGGGTATAATGATGGGAATGCACCCCAGCTTGTTTCAGCTTGAGCACACCCCCGTTCACATTATTCATTTAGATCCAGATGACCAAGACGGTGGACCATAGCTGCACTGGTCTGAACCGCTACCTAATGTTAGTAGATGCGGTAGAGGTAATGGAGATGGTTGGACAGGGGAACAATCTTTAATTATTTATTATTTATTGATTCTATAAAACAGGATATTCTGTGGAAAAGGGTGAAAAACTGAAGCTGCAATAGCCACCACAGTCTGGGACTAGAAGCAGTTTATAGTCAAATTCAGTTTATGGTATAATTAAACTTATATTAATGATTTTTTTTCTTTTTTTTTTGCTGCTTGGAGGCAAAGCAACCTGTAAACACAACATCCACATATTATCAGCTTATAAAGTGGCTCATTTACATAACCTGCAGGCACAGTGTAACATAAGCATTAATCAGGAGTCACGTCCGTGTCCGCACCAATTTCTTAGGAAAATAGCTGCTAAATATGTTCACAAACTGTGCCATTTGGTGGTGAGCAGGTAGTGTGCAGTGGGTTTATCAGAGCTTTTTTGTTAAAAACAGCCACCTGCTGCTGCTGCTGCTGCTGCTGCTGCTGCTGCTGCTGCTGCTGGCAATAACATTGGATTGATGAGAGCCTTCAGAATGAACCAAAACAGTAGAGTTTGCAAGCAAGTGGACTGAGAAAAATGAAGCGCCAAGTGCCAAAAACTGCAGTTCCTCAAATGGCAAGATGCTGACGACAGAGCAGCTCACTCTGAGCTACAAAGCCACTCTTCAGAAACTCAATGAGTGACGTCACAGAGGCTTCGTCCGTCTTTATTTCCCATCGATGGTTGCAATCCTGAAAAACCGAAACAACGAGCTAAAATCTCAAATGCTCCACAGAGCTGAAGGGAACTGTCAGAGTCAGATGAGCCATTGTTGATTTAAAAATATTAATTTGAGCAGTTTTTTTTACTTACTCAAAAACATGAATTGATAGATTGAAAATTTATTAATTAATGTAAACGGAAGATGATTAACATTAGATTAACACTAGAAACAATTAAAACGATATCTGATATCTGTGTTTTGATGGCCAAATGAAACATAAACACAAATACTCACAAATATAGCTCTCGTGCTGTGTTCTTGTGTTTCTCTAAACCTCTCGTCCCTCTTTTTGAAGAATGGCGTCAAGGTCGGATGGCCAGAATCATTCTGCAAGATGAAGATGTCACGACTAAGATCGACAATGACTGGAAAAGACTCAACACCTTGGCTCACTATCAGGTACTGGAGCACTCAAAACGGGCGCGAGGCAACAGTCGACAGCTAAGCCGGTTTCATACTGAGAGTATTTTGGTGTGTGTTTTGCTGCGCAGGTAACAGATGGCTCAGTGATCGCCCTGGTGCCAAAGCAGAACTCTGCCTATAACATCTCCAACTCCTCCACCTTCACCAAGAGCCTCAGCAGATACGGTACGGCTCCCGTTCTCCTCCTCTCTTGATCCTATTTAAATCATTCTGTCAATGATTCCCATTTCTCTAACTGCCCCCCCCCCCCCCCCCCCCCC
>NW_019524865.1:942159-962444 GCF_002814215.2 Seriola lalandi dorsalis
CCCCCCCCATCACCCCCTAACTCGCTTTCATTCGCTCTTTCTCTTTGTTTATCGTTGCCATGATTGGCCTCCATTTTTTTTTTTTTTTTCACCTCCCTCTGAGTGAATAGCAATCCTTTTTTATCCATCGCTATCAGCCCAGGCCAAGGCTATTCCACGGCTATTTCCAAGCAGTCTGTAAATGACAGGCATTAAAGTAGACACCTTGATCCCCAGCTGAATGAGTGAAAGAGAAGCGAGGGAGAGAGACAGAGAGAGAGACAGAGAGAGAGAGAGAGAAAGGACACCTGGCAGTTAGATAGACAGATAAACACAGGCCCAATATCAATATGGTATACCTTCACTAGAAAATTAAACTATATAGAAGATAAATTACTCTGTAGTAAAAAAACTGGGCCCTTGTCTGATACTAAGTGGTAATGACCCTCACATACACACAGCTGTCACTGGTCTGCTGTCGTCCCAAGGCGACTGGATTTCCTTTAAAACTACCGATGACTAAAATCAAACATTTGAGTAGAATTTATTTTTTATTTTTTGTGTGTGGTATGAAATTGGACATGTCCAGTTTTTTCAGATGCTGGTGACAGTTGTGGAGCCTGTCAGCGAATAAACCTTTATTGAAATGTACAAAACAAGAGAGGAGAAGAAGTGAATGGGATGAGGAGTGGACTCAGAGAGGAAAACAGATTTTAAAGTTGGACAGGTTGAGATTGTGGCGAAATCTGATTGGCTACCGAAAAACACCATGTAATAACTGTTTTTGTTGGCCACTTGGACGCTGCAGAAACAAGCTGCAAACACGACGCTGACATATTATCATCTTTTAAGTTCGTATGGTAAATATGTCACAGCAGCAAACAGCTGTCTGTTTATACATCCAGGAGACACGGAGCAACAGTGTACAAGGGGTTAAACAATATGGCTCTCAATAGGAAAACTACAATAATACACACTCTGATCATTGTTTATAGGAATATATGAATGTATATTTAAATCAATGAAATTTTGTATCTCTGCTATTGATATTTATTTTTGTTATTTCTTTTATTTTCTGCACTCGGGTCTCACTTGTACATGAGATCTCAATCTCAGTGTGACTTCCCGATTAATTCAAGTATATCTACAAGTAGTCATGAGATCAAGTGTTGATACAGAAAATGGCTGCTTCAAGTCGAATTTCTCGACAAATATCTCAAATTGTGCTGTATCTATATGGAGGCAGCTTGATTTGAATAAGTTTGTAAGCATAGGAATCAGTGTATCACACCACTCCTACACTGAGTGATGGACTAATGAGGAGAAATGTAGTTTGGGTAAATTCAGTTTCTCACACTGTTGAAACGCACCGCTGCAGCTGCTTTGCTTCACACTGAATACATTATTATTATTTTTTTTAAATGTGTGGTTGCTTGTTCATCTTCGCTTTTTGGTTCGACTGTGATCGTGTGGGTGTGTGAGTGTATGCGTGTTTATGAACAGACAGTGGCCATGATAGGTTTGGAATCAGAGCCACTCAGTTCCCCGCTGGCAAGAGCAACATCACCCCACTCAGCCTCTTTCACTTTTCTGTCCTCTGCTCTCCCATTACTCTCCATTTCACCCCTCTCTCCCCTGACCTTTTTGTCTTTCTGTGCATTTACCCCACCCTCCCCTGTCTTTCCTGTCACCCCCACACACACATACACACATTCAGTCTTTCCCCTCCTCTCTACATCCTTTCACCAAACATAAAGGGATTGCAACATGCATCAGCATCTCGTTCTCTTTTTTTTTTTTTTATCCCTCCACCTCTTCTATCCATTTAGCTGTTGTTCCTTCTTCCCGAGGAGCAACATCTACTCAGCAGATCCTCATCTCCCCCTGTGCACCTCACCTCCCTGGTTATACCCCCCCACCCCCTCATTCCTAAATGGATATGCATAGGATATGTCATAGATGATTTGCTTCACTCTAATCAACGTCGACGCTCACACCATGAATAATGAAAGCGACACAGATGACAGAGGAAAAGGGGGGGGGGGGGTATTACAGAAACACACTGTGTTTTGGGTGATTGTTGGTCTGGTAAAACGCCCCTAACAAGGAAAATTTGCTTTTTTCACAAGGTTTCTATGGGAACCTGACATAATTGTGTCTTGTGTGTCTGGGTTTAGAGAGTATGCTGAGGACAGCCAGCAGTCCAGACAGCCTACGATCCCGAACGCCCATGATCACCCCTGACCTGGAGAGTGGCACCAAACTGTGGCATCTGGTGAAGAACCACGACCACTCGGACCAGAGGGAGGGCGACCGAGGCAGCAAGATGGTCTCTGAGATCTACCTGACCAGGCTGCTCGCTACAAAAGTAAGACAGCGAGGGCGTAAAGTACTTTTTTTTGTTGTTGTTGGTTTTTTTATTGTTTTTTTTTACCACATATATATAAGTAAAAAAAAAATAGATACTGCCCAAGCCTAGCTGGACTCAGTTGCACCTGAGACCATCCTGGTTTGGTTTGTGAGAGGAAATCTGAGACCGGCCTGTATTTCTCAACTAGAGATGGGTTTAGAGTTATTCAACGGAGTAACCAGCACTGAAGGGACCAGAGCTTTAACACTGTAGGTATTGCAACCAAAGCCAGTGAAGCATTTATCATGTGCTTGACCACAGGCACAATGGTGGTAGAGATAGGCTGAAGGAGAACACACACACACACACACACACACACGCACACACACATACACACTGTCATGTCTCCATGACCTAACCTCAACATGAACCTTAACTTAATCTTATAACACGTCTTCACCATAAAATTGAATGCTTTACATTAAGGGGGACTTGCTTTTTGTTCCCATAAAGAAGAACAGTCCTCATAATTTGACAGTGTAAACAGATGTAGGTCCCCACAACACCAGTAGTACCTGAATTACACATACACACACACATAAACACACACACAACCAGACCCATAACCATGCTCTCCATCTTAGAAAACATGCAGCATGAGCCAATCCAGCTGTCTCTCCTTTTCTCCTTCAGCATCTCTCAGTTCACTGTCTCTTCCCTAATTGTACGAGGGGGAGGGAAATATAGCAATGGGCAGCACTTACAAGCAAGCTGGCTTTTCAATTTCCACTCGTAATAAGAAAAAACAGATTAATAAAAGGTGGGCTTGTGGTGCAGAGTTCAGGGAGGCAGATACAGGAGGTGTCGGGCGACAGGTAATTTGTTGAGGGATTGAAGATTTGGCCATGCATGATGAAAAAACAGAGAGGCAAGTGCAATTGAGAAGCTCATCTTGTCCCTGTCTCTCCATGGCTGTCTTTCTGCGTCGGCCTGCCCGGGCGTCTCATCTATGCAGATCTCAATACTTTGATCCGCGACTGGGACAGAAATCATTCCTGTTCCATTTCACGACGACTGACTAAATACGATCCCTAAACATTTCCCCAGTAATAGATTCTGCCAGATGGAGAAGTCAGGGAAACAAATGTGTTGTTAGGGAAATTCACTTAGCTACATTTGATGTAATTATGCTGAAGCATCGTCATTGGAGGAAAGCACCATCCCAATCCAAGAGCTGGGGTTCCTGTTTGTGATTCTGCAGAGCTCAGTGGGGAGAGAGGCAGTCGCAAGAGCCAGATTTATTACTCTGATTCCCAGTGGGGCCATTCATACTAAAAATCTAAACACTTATGGCCCATTCAGGTGCTGTCGGTACAAGTGGCTGGAAATGGTGCACTATATTCTGTCGTACAACACTGTGAAACTATGTTTGTGGTCATTCTCCACCTTGTCCCTGAGGTTGCATGACATGTTCCTCTTGTCCCTTTAATTAACGAGTAGATTTGAAAATAAAGTATATTTGATTTTGGGTGGGGAGATGTGTGGATTGGTCATTAACAGCAGCACAAAAATGCTTAACACATGAATGACCAAAATCAATGTAAGTAATAAAAACACAAACAAAAAACACACTAAAACAAAGGTCACAGCAAGCTGCCATAATAAGACAATATGATCTGTCTGAAAATGTCAAAAGAAAATCAGAGACAAACTGCCAACAAAATGCTTCTGTATAATAATTTAAAACCTTAATGTCCAAGACAAAGCCATTTTGACCATATATTGCTGCACAGCAAACAATTACAACAAGTTATGGTGGTACATACAGTACAGGTTGCTGTTTATACACCGTGTCAACTGGTATTCAAACTGGTATTCGATTTATTCCCCCACAAAAAACATGGAAATTGCAGAACTCACATTTTTTTAATTTATTTATTTATTTTTCATTAATTTCAATTCTTTTGTTTTTCTCGTTTTCCTCTTTCTGTCACTCAGGGTACGTTACAGAAGTTTGTGGACGACCTGTTCGAGACCATCTTCAGCACGGCCCACAGAGGCAGTGCGCTGCCACTGGCTATCAAATACATGTTTGACTTCCTGGACGAGCAGGCCGACAAACACTCCATCACAGACTACGACGTACGGCATACCTGGAAGAGCAACTGGTAAGTGGGAGGGTTTCTCTCTGTTTTACCTGGAGCAACTGAAATGATGATTACCATGGATGTACATGTATTATAGAAACTGGATACAGTTTCCAAGATGGCAGCCCATTCACAAATGAAAAATACAACAATAATATGTTTGGTGACTTTTAAGTATATATTCAAGTCATTCTGAAGTTGCTTTTCTTTGTCTTATGTGATATTAAACCTGTCGGTCAGACAAAACAGGCAATTTCATCACATCACCTTTGGCTTTAGGAAATTTTGATGGGATTTTCTTACTATTTGCTGACTTATTTATTTACATCCCAATATTAGACCCAATATTACAGGGTGTTATCATGCAAAGACTGACATTATCATTGTGTTATACGTAGTTTTATTCATTTCTTTTGTTAAGAATGTTTTAGCCAAAAAGGGGACATTCTCTGCATTTTGGGGTCTAAATCATTGTGTTTCTGGCGGCTTGGTAATCACTGATGGAGGGTGGAATTCGTGGTCAAAGTATCTTTAAATGGCCATGAAAATGAATATTTTATGGAATAGGATGTGCTGATAATGGTAGTGTTCTATAGCCCGTCTGCTAATGTCTGGAGAGTAAATACCAAAGTCATTAAATCAATAAATCTAGGTCTGCAAAATGCATAGAAAATTTAAATAGTTGCTGTCGGATGCTTGGTCATAATTTACTGGGTGATTTAATAACATCTTCAGACTGGTATTGCAATATTTGTTTCCATACATTATTTATTTCCTTTTATTTCATGAAAACAGGTTTTGCTATATTTGCACAGCATTTAGATGATCTTTGTATAAAATTCTGACAAACTACATTTTCTACCAGTCAGCTGCTACACTGCCTGAGGGCCATAGTACCTACTCAGCAAGATTAAAATAAAGACCGTATGAACCATTAGGAAAAACAAGGTTAAATGCACACAATGCACTAATCAGTGCTGGAAATGAAATAGTTCTATATGTACAATAGTAAATTAAGCAATTGAGGCAAGGCAATCAATCATCTTAAATGATGGTGTAAGACAGCTGTCACAAGGGGCGTGGTAATATAGGCTATTACCAGGTCACATTTAATTACTGCATGCTTACTCTGTATTTTTCTTGGCTTCTCCAGTCTTCCTCTGCGGTTCTGGGTGAACGTGATCAAGAACCCCCAGTTTGTATTTGACATCCATAAGAATAGCATCACGGACGCCTGTCTGTCTGTGGTGGCCCAGACCTTCATGGACTCCTGTTCAACGTCAGAACACAAACTAGGAAAAGACTCGCCTTCAAATAAGCTTCTCTACGCTAAAGACATCCCTAACTACAAAAACTGGGTGGAGAGGTAAGTCAACGTTTAACCGAAACAAAATGACATTCAGATCAACTGCACTCAACTAGAGATTACCAGTATATCCGCAGTATATCCTTATGAGCTGGGGTAAGCTGAAAACAACAGGAACCCATTTCCACCCACTTCATATTACGTCATGCGGCTGTGCCTCCCAATCCAGTGTTAAAGGGATTTAAGCAAGACAGCCATGCTAACCAGCTGCTAGCTGCCACGCTGGCCCACTGAATAAGTTTTTAAAAACACATTCAGTGACCGACGTGTCTCACACGGAGGCTACGACAATGACAGGAGCACCAACCCGCAGATGAAAATGCGACAGATACCATTTTTACCGGTCAGCACGGCGGCTAGCTGCTCACTCTCAGTCCTAAGCAGAGAGGCACACTCATCTACTGGCAAGGGGGGGAGGAAGTGGTGGAGGAGGGGGATGTAGAATATGAATAGATGGCAAATGATAGTTAATCACAGTAAATTGTAACTTATAATATTTTATGTGGAGTTGTTGGAAATCATTACTTTTATAGTACTGTTTTTCTTTGTATACATTAGTGAAAGTTATTCATGAAATCATGGAGAAACGGGCTTAAAACAGTATTTTTTGTCCTTATGTCCAGCAGCTACCGCTCTCTTGTCACGACCAGCAATCTTGCCGACAACATCTCGTATTGACATCTCGTGTGGTTCTGTGTGATTTGGACAACTTAATGTTATGCACACTTTGAGTTAGCCCCCCCCCCCCCTGCAATCTGCAGACAGACTGCTCTCAGCTGAAAAGGTTCACGATATGGCAAAAGTGTCTGCAAAGAAAAGTGAGAGACATGAGATCAAAGTTATTACACTCGTTACACAATGTTAAGGAAACCACAACTGTGATATAAAAGGAACACAACAGGTTGAACTTTATTTTGATCATTTAAATAATTTCACTGAAGTGTATAGAGCTGGATTAAATTAGTATAAAGCATTTATGTCCTGTAATGTCCTGTACAGAAATCTTGCTCCAGGATTATAATGTATAGTACACACAGCGTAAAGGTATCAGTACTATCAGTTCTGTCTGTGACATTTTGAACCTTGTGAATTCAGGTCAAAGACCGATATTGTGAAGAAAGGAAACATCAAGGATTCGTAGAAACTGTTTGGCCTCTCTCTCCAAACAGAGGCTCCCTCTGCCTCACCCTACATCTTTTATTCAGTGCCAGAATGTTTAACTAAACTCAATATAAGTTATGCACCGCTGACGCTTGCAACACTTGTCTTTTCCGCTTTTTGGGAAGTGTCCAATAATCGCTAAGGAGCTTTCCTAGACTGCTACTTCCCAGACTCCTTGTTTGGCAATGTGCTTTGCGGTTGCTCCCACAGCACGCAGTGATGTTGAGATTTTACCGATACCCAAATTTCCAAGATATCGCATTCACAGGGCAGAAAACAGCTACTGTCGATGGGAATAATTACGTGTGAAACAAAAATAATCTGAGTAAGGAATTTAGCTGAAAAGTAAATGACATGTCCAAAGTTCAATCCCCTTTTTCTTCTTGCCGGTGCAACACTTAAAGAACAACATACTTGAATGTGCTACAGTAAGTCCTAAGGCTTTCAGAGAGCATTTGGAGGCAGTATGAGATAAGGATTTATAGGTGAGGGTTAATTGGGTGCAGTTAAACCTCGTTTCTATTATGCCTCCTAACCCACACTCAACCCCAGCCTGCCCCGCTGCAGTAAACCTTGAGATAGTAGAGATATGGATTCTGGAAACAGGTTGAGGTACAGCTCAATATTGGGATATATTCTTAATATACTGAATTGTTAACTGCTTGCCTCACATTCACTGGGCTTTTTGCTCCTCTGCTGCAGCCAACAACACTGAGTCGATAATGGGAAGGTTGCTGTTGCTCATACAGAATGGACCTCAATAAGTGAAGTCAGGATTAGGGACTGTACAGAAATTATTAGGGTGGGAAGGGAAGATGAACCTTATATGTAATTAAAAAAAAAAAAAAAAGGCTCTCCCCAGTGTTATTATGTTATTATTGATATTTTCTTTTGAGCCTTGACTTAGAAAGGCATTTAGGTCCTTATGTATTCGCTAACCCATTCTTTAGGTCACTTACCAAAGCTCATTACTATGATCGAAAGCTTTGCCTTCTAGCTCAGCTCCCTCTTCACCATAGTGCTCCAGTAGTAGTAGTAGCTGTAGTAGTAATAATAATAATAACAATAACAATAATAATAATAATACAATGCACCATGTCCCTCCATGTCATTTGCGTAAATGCTATATCTCAGGAAAGCCTTGATTACATTTCATTTCAATTTCATGCACCATTTTTGGCCATAACTCAAGAATTTGTGCGTTTATTATGACACGATTTAACACAAATGTTTAATAGGACAAAATGATGACGTGATGACAACACATTATGTTCTGCAAAAACACTTCCAGCCATTATTCAACGCTGTAACTCACAAACAAAGGGGGGAGACTGTGGCAATTTATAGTTTGTGATATACAGTCCACTCCTCAGCTTTGTAGTGATGCAGTAATTTCTCTCACGTGTCCATTTGTCCAGCTAAAGTGCCCTTGAGCATGACACTGAAACATCAGCTCAATACTGGGCATGGAAGTTTGAACTGCATCAGTCCTCCTGGTCACCAGCGCCCAATGTTTGCATTCATAATATCTAACTACCAATAATTCCAGACTTGTAAGTCAAGCTTGCAAATGATTCTTCAAACCTCTGCTTGATCTCTCTTCCAGGTATTACTCCGATATCTCCCGTATGCCAGCCATCAGTGATCAGGACATGAGTGCCTACCTAGCAGAGCAGTCCCGCCTGCACCTCAGCCAGTTCAACAGCATGTCTGCACTTCATGAGATCTACTCCTACATCATCAAATACAAAGACGAGGTGAGCTCCCACTGGATGTGCAATATAATCAAACAGAATCCAGTGCTGGAATTATTTGATAGCAGGGTGTGCTGTTTTGTCGTCCCCAACCTGCCCCCCTCCCTTCACTTGGCTTGACTAATACCATGAGGTCATTTTAATTCAATTACACTGATAACCAGTCCACATCAGTACAGGCTGGAAGGTATTATCACCATTAGGATGCACATTAAGGCATGAGCTCAACACATTATGGGCCTAATGGAGCTTCATTGAATTTATGTGATTTTTTTTTTTTTCCCAAAGACCTGCATGTACAGTATCCTACTGCTGCTGCTTGATTAAAAACTTGACATTTCTGCATGTCTGTGGTTCATCTGTTAAAGGAATAGTTTGACATTTCAGGAAATATGCTAATAAGGTTCCTTGCTGAGAGTTAAAGGTAGAGTAAGCAATGCTGGAGAAAGACTTTTCAATTGACTGTTCAACAGAAAAACAAATACATCCCTCCCTTCAGTGCTCCTTCAGACCGTAAAATCCTCTGCACATTGTATGGACAAGAACGACACAGCGAACTATCACTACAGTTGCTGCTGTAGAGTGGAGTTAGATGAAAAGATCATTACCATTCTTCTATCTGTATACTGTATGAAGTGTTCAAACGAATTAAAGAAACAATATATAACATGTTAATTTACAAGCTTTAGAAGTGCTGGTAGGTGGATTTTGTTACCTTCAGACAAAGCCAGGCTAGAGTCTTCCCCCTTTCCAGTCTGTGCTAAGCTAGGCTAGCCAGCTGCTGTGAACAACTTTATATTTGGCGCTCAGACATGCGAGTGATATCGATTCTTTTCATCTAACTCTGGGCAAGAAAGCAAATAAGCATATTTAACAAAATGTTGAACTTTTCCTTTATGTGGTCAAGCTGTAAATTGTGACTCACAGCACAGTGTTTCCAACCAGAGTATAAGACAGAGTAGTGACTTGTGAATACTTGCAAATTAAATTGTGTGTGTGTTATTTGCTTCTGCTGAAAGAGTGTGTGTATGTGTGTGTGCTAAATGTCCTATTTTAAGTGGACTGATAATGTAGCCTTAAATCTGTAGCATGCACCCTACTCTAACCCATTAAGACTCTGTACACACACAACTGAAATGACAAAGAAATGTCCCCCTAGCTATTTAATCTTTCCTCTGTCTCCTTATCCCTTCTTCTCTCCTTTCCTGCCTCATTATCCTTCGTCCTCTCCATCCCCTTATTTTCTCCTCCCATGAGTCACTGCGGTTCATACCCCCCTCTCGACTTTTACCCTCCTCCTCCGGCTTCTGATGGACAGCCATATGTCCTTTTCAACCTCTGCTTTTCCCAACTTTAACAGGCTTTTGTGTGGTGAAAGATAAGTTGTCTCAGCCTCTTTCCCTCCCCTCCTCTCCATCCCTCCATAGCAGCAGTATTACAGTAGTTATGTTGGCTGGTTGCAGGTGGCTCCATTCAAACCAAATGCTCCCCTTCATTACAGCCTATTATCCAGATGTAGGCAGCTGCACAATCCCTGTCGCCTCTAACACATGCCCTGACCTCACACGCACGCACAAACACGCACTTAAATGTACACAGTCGCATACACATGCTAGTGCACATACACACATCATTATGAGAAGACAAATGCGCACATAAATACAGTCTTTTTGCACATACTGTACCAGCTCCTCCCTCCCTTGTTCATGGCACACAAAATAAAACACACACACACACACACACACACACACACACACACACACACTCCTGTACACACTCCCAGTGGCCCTGAACATGCCATTGTGGACATCTCACTAGCCCTAACACCTGGCCGCCAACCTCTGTTTAAAATGTAATCACTAACAGGGAAGCTGAAATTAGCATCAGAGCACTCTCTCTGCTAAAGAGCTGAAGTGTGCTGCGTGCTACAGCAATGAAAGAACTGATAACAGCTATCTTTTTCCATATCTGTGTCCAGATCCTCTCAGCGTTACAGAAGGATGAACAGTCGCGCAGACAGCGGCTACGTGGCAAGCTGGAGCAGGTGATCGACACCATGGCCCTGGCTAGCTGAGGACCGGCCAACCGCACGCCTGGGCTATTGGAGAACTGGCCAACCAACACGCCTTCCCTGACAACCTTTGATGCCCGTGACATTTTGACCCTCGACATTTGAAGTCTGTCGTCATCACCCTCACAAACAAACAACCAACAGCAGCAGAAAAAGACTGCAAGGACACAAGCACTCAGCAGCAGCAGCACACTGGAGAGACAGCAGAGTTTGGAACTACGGCCCCTCCGGGCGGGTTGGCGTTTTGTTGTTTTTAGTTCTTTTTTTTTTTTTCCCTCTGAGCCACCAACCCTGCCATGAACAACCAAATCAAACTCACCCTCAGTTTCATCAAATATGGACCTCAGCTCAGGAGAGCCTTTATTTTCATCAAGGCCCTCATCACGTCGAGACTCCTATGGGAGTAGCAGTTGGGTACTTTGGCCACAATCAGGAGCGGTACATGCACAGTGGTGACCAATAACTCATCTAGCTGGATACAGAGCTGAGATGCTAATGGAAAGGTACCAGTCACCAGCTGGTAGCTTTCCACAGCCACAGGCTATGGTTCAAACTGTGAGCCAATAAAAATCCAGGATATATATATCTCGATACTTGAGCCCTTTCTTTTTTCTGTTTCTGCCCTCGGCGGGCAGGTCAGAGGTCAGGCTACAGAGCAGCAGCCATGGAGCTGGTAGAGATTCAGTGTGTTGCTCAGAGACACTTCGGCAGGGTGGATGCTTGGCAGCACATAGGTTGCTGCCACTGCAGGGCAACCAGGAGGAAGGACTTTGCAGGGAAACTCTTCCTCCAGTACTGACTCTCCAACTCTCTCATCAACAAGAACTCCACTGTAGTCAATCAAAGGACATTTTCAGTTTCAGAACTCTGCATTTGATTTGTTATTGCATTCAATTCTGTTTCTCCCCCTGAAAACTGCCTACTCTCCCCAGTGCTGTGCCACTTGTGTTACTGCTGAATTTGCACAACAAAGCTAAATCAAAAGAGAGAAGAGGATATATGAATATATATAGATATATAAATACAAACCTTTTGTTTTTAAAACAAATGAAAAGTTGAAAAAAATGTTTTCCATTTAAATGTACAAAAGATAAGTTCGAGAAGAGGATTTGATATTTCCAAGATGAAAAATTATGAAAACACAAGGAAAAAGTCGTCCTGTGCCATGTTTTACTTTGAATGTTGTTTAGTGCAAAGAGACTTCTTTTCGTTAGATGAAATGTGCTATGATGAAAATGTTGTCATGCTTACTGACTGAAAGTGAGAGTCTAAAAATAGGTAACTGGCAAAAAAAAATATATATATATAAATCTATATATATATATATATATATACATATATATATATACATAAATATAATTACAGACACTTTCTATATTTCATGAGGTCTTGGAGCCGTTGTGTGCTACATCTTTGGCTCCAAAGAGACTAAAAAGACTAATGATGTTTGGAAGTCACCTGTGAGCCAACCGACCTACAGTGCTCTTGTGTTTGTTTTAAAGAAACCAAATACACCTGGTCAGCTTATTTAGATGAAAAAAAAAAGTCATTTCTGTGGAGGCCAGCCTCGTTGCTCCATGGTAGCAGACTACTATAGAGGAATTAGGCAGTCATTTAAGTTTGACCCTGCAACTTCTTGATCTTCTTGTTTTATAGACTTCCCCACTTGTCTGAACCATTTTATTAGCTATGCCATCCAGTATGACGGCTAGTTTTGGTGTGAAACAGAAGACAGTGAAACAGTATTGTCTGGTTTTGGCTTGTTTTTTTTTGTTTTTTTAGTCTGCAGTTAATACAGTAAAAGCTAAAAGTTCAATTTTTTGAAATGTGAATGTGGTTTATGAAGAGATGATGAAATGTAGCTTGATTTATGTGAGTGTTTTTGTACCAGTTGAAGGCCTTTTTTTCATTCTGTGGTTTTATAGGGGTATGAAAAAAAAAAAGTTAAGTACATGCTGCTCCGCGTTAACTTGCAGTGCTTCGAAGAACATGCATTCATAAACAAGACATTCCTTTCTCCTATGACTGTAAAAGGGTTACAAGACTAATAAAGAAGGTTAGAAAATACATTTTAAAAAATGATTGAAAGGTGTTAAACAAAACCAGGGTAATGTATACTGTATGTTATCCATCATGTAAAAAGCAGAGCACACACATCTTCAACCAGATCAGATAGTTGAATTCAAGACAAAAAAAAAACAAAAAACTCCTCTACTTAACCCTGTGTGTTTCTTTTGATACAGAATGTAAAACAGGTCACTTTAAAAGGAAACAGTTACCAATGCCTCACAATCATTTTCATTTTCTTCCTCTTCAGCATTGCTTCCCTCAGATTTATTTTCCCTGGGGTAGAGTAGAAAGGCCTCTAACCAGTTGAAACTAGAGTCCTCAGGCAAGTCCAAATGGCACAGAGCTTTGAAGTTACATCAGGAACCTGATACACCAGGGCTGTTGTGAAAGGCCTGGTAGGTTTATTTAAAACTGGAAGTTACTATAACCCTTTGACTTATCTTTTCTTCTGGCTAACAAGCCCACACTAAGACAGTTTGAGAAGAGGAAACTGAGATGGCAGCCATTACTAACTTACTTTCTTTGTTTTTTTTCCATCTTGATGATGGATCATTGTGATTGCAGTGAGTGCTGCTCTTCAGTGCAATCCAGCAGAGCAAAGGGAAACTCCTTTTCTAACACAGCAGCAATCCATCTGCAATGAGACCTGCACCCCAGTGTTCTCATTCTCCATTGTCTCAAATTCTTGGGACATGCTGATTGCTCATGCTGATTTTAGGCTAGCAAACACTTAGAAACTTTCTCTGATTCACATTCACACGATTAAGGATTTATTCTAAGTTTAAAATGTTATCTGGAAAAACACACTCATATGTTTTTGAATTGTAATTATAAGTACAGTAAGCTAAGATTGCAAATCTACAATCAAGGGAGGTTTAAAACTAAATTATCAGGTCAAATAAATGGAATGGAATTTAGCTGGCATAATTGTAGAAATCTGTATTCCACAAGTTTAATACATGTGGAAGTTGTAGTGACTAAATCACATTGTTTTGTTTGTTCTGAATACAGAAGACCCGTAGCTAGAAGACTAAGTGTGTGAGCAACACTTCAAAAGCACCAGATGGAATAACTGACATATCCTGAGTGATAATTGTTCAGTCACAGCTATTTTACAGAATGAAATTATAGGGCAAACTCCCCTTTAGTGCAAGTGGTTTTCAGTCAACATTTGTGGTAAATTTGCACCTTTGACCCTTTGGATTTTGTCTTTTGAGGAGCAGTCTTTCAAAACCTGGAAAATAACAATGAAGTTTTGAATGAAGATTGAAATAACTTTAGTTATCATTTCATGTCCCAGTAAGGCACTGGTAGGTGCTACCCACGCCATGTTAGCTGCTGCAGATGATTAGCTAACTGACATGCTAATTTAAAAGTTGGTCAGATTAATGAAACAAACAACATTCCCGAGCTATATCCACATAAAAATGAACAATATATATTCCCTACAGTTTTCATGAAGCCCTGTGGCTCAGTAACACACAAAATTTGGAAATTATTTAGCCAACTCCAGCTTTCTCTTTTTAAGTCATCAGGATGGTAAATATTTTTTCAAATATAAAAAAAAAATTCTTTAGTCCAACAAAAGTAAATTCCCCTTGATAGATTATTGTTTTTTTTATTAAACCCTTTAATAATCCAGTGTACATTTTCTTGTCACACTAAGATGCCATGTTTTCAACTGACAGCATAAACATGTTTGGACAGAATGAAACATACTGTATGTGCTACAATACTTGAACCACTGATCTACACAGGGTAAAACAACATACAGGACCGCTGACCAAAGCTTTATTCATCCACATCAGGAGAACATCTCCGTGACAAGAAATTATCTTTGATCCATCTGCTTTCAGTTCTTCCACAAAAGGATTTTGCACTCACTTACAGTCACTTAAAAACCTCCTCATTGAAGGTATTTAGTGTTTGTCTTTATGCTTGATGAATGGTGAAATTGAGATGATGTTACTTCCATGTACAGACAGTCATTAACACATTTTGTTCAATTTAAATGAAGGACTGAAACAGTCTGAGGATGTGGACCACTGTGTTGATGTTTGACTGCTATTCACTTGCTCAATTGTTCTTTTGATGAAGACTTGTAAAGATGATTTTAGTGATGTGGAAAATGTAATGAGGCTTAGTTAGTAAGCCTCATGGATTACTTTGTAGGGTGTAGAAAAAAAAGAGAAAAAAAGTTCAGAAAAATGGCGGGATAAGGCCCACATGGTCTCTGGCGCTTTTGTTTCTTAGCTTATCTACTTGTTTTCTGCTTCACCACTTGTTGGGGCAAAAGATGAAAAGACTTGGGCAAGGCAGAGGAAGTGCTTTGAAGGCCATGGTACCGCTTCATTTTCCACTCTGTTACATCTGTGGCATTCAGTTTCTCCACATAGAAAAAGACAGTGGTGAAGGAGGGAGAAAGAGGTGGAGGGAGAAATTCTCTCAGTGAATGAGCAATACAAAACTGTTCCCCGTGCCTTGTCAGCCTCTTACCATACTGAAAATTATGTATATTTACATAATACTTAAGAATATGATTTAAGATAGGTGTTAAAGATTGGTCATATAAATATATTTAAATCTACAATTTGGCAACTATTGTTTATTTTAAAGTTGCTTTTTTCTGAGCGTGAAATGAGAAGGTTGATACCTATTTCTTACAAAGCTGCAGTAAGGATGTGTTTGACCTAGCTCAGCATAATATGTGAGAGCTTGCCTGGCTCTGTATGTAATGAAAAAATAGGAGTAGCTACCAACGCCTTTCAAGCTAATGAGGAAGAAATTATTTATAATTTATTTAACTTTGGAATAGACAGATAAGTAAATGCAACAGTTTGTAGTTTGGGGTTGGAAAAACAAGATACATTTCTTAGCAAGTTAGCTTTGGAGATGTTGAGCATGATATGCTCTTTCAATGTTCATGCTAAGTTGAGCTAAGCTAACTACATTGTGACTCCGGTTCTGTCCTTAACACTGAGACATAAGATTGATGTTGTCACTCTTGTAAACAAAGTAACTTAGCAGATAAAAGAAATGCTAATTTGTCCTTTAAGTATGAAGCTGTTAGGAGATGGTTAGATTAGCTTAGCATAAAAAGAGCTAGCATTGCTCTATTTGAAGGGAAATAAACCGCACCACCGCACAACCTTAATATGTCCCCGGTTCATCTGTCATTTTTGAGTTGCTCCCCCTCAACAGCCACACTTGTGGGTTTTTCTTCCCTCCAGCTCCAACTCTCCAGCTTCCTCACCTGCTGAGTTCACTTTGATTAAAGTACATTTCAGAGAAGGAGTATAGGACGTAAAATATCTTCACACACAGATTAAAGAGGAGAGAGGTAGAAAGAAAAAAATACCTTAAAGAGTTTTAATACTTTATGAATTCTGATACCTTTTTAAGAGTTTCAGACTTGAAGCTGCTGTGACAGGTTTTGGCTGTTTCACGCCCGTGTAAATATCCTGCTCTTTCCTATTTTGCAGATTTATTACGTGTAAATAGACACGCATCAAGGAGAGATTAAACATGTTTTTTGCTAAATCTGGCTCGTCTGATGTTTTTATTCCCCCTCCCCATCCTTGCATACTCTCAGAGTTCTGGATTTGAAAGTTGGACAAGTTTTAGGTTTATCTCAAGTGCACGTCACCACAGGAGAACTTGAGAGATCAAAAGCAGCACTTAAGTATTATTGTACTCTATGTATTCTGGAAAAAGCAAAATCTACTGCTTCTGTTTGATTTTGCCTCTGTTTTACTGCAGTGATGTTGATGACACATTGACAAAGATGAGAAGTAAAATGATGATAAGCCTTTAGTTTGCAGACTGTCAGAAATCCCTTCATGTTGTGAGCCAGGAAGATGTAGAGCTCAGTCTCAAGTAGCAGTAGAGTCACCCATCCTTGTCCACTCGCTTTAACATCCACGTGAAAACACTGAAATTGTCCCAGTAAGTGCCAGACCAGTGAATCCTTGAGCGACACTGTCAGGTATGAGCATATTGTTGCAATAATGATGCAGTAGAAAATTTGAGAATCTCCTTGGTCCATTGAATTTGACTCTTCTGTTAATATTTAAAAATGGCTACCTCATCATGAATCTGAAAAATACAATGTCTTACACTTGGGTTTTCTAGTACAAGCAGACACATAACATATGAAACACATAAGTGTCAATGGTGGATTCCCATGAAATTTGCTACAGATACCCATGGTGCCAAGAAAATGAATCCTAAAGACTTTAGTGATTCCCCAACCAAGGGCGTAGGTTTGGTTTCAACATTGGTAAAGATGCTACAACCCCGCCACCCATCCAAAACAAGGACAGTGGATTTCTGTTGTCGTCAACCAAACAGTTTATCAACACATAAGATCTGAATTTACATTCAGGAATGCCCATGCGCAAAGGTACATATGTTTTGACATATGAAATATATCTACATATAAAGTAAAGTCATATATGTATTTAAATTATGACCTATATATATAAAAATGAGACCTGTTAGAAATTGGAACACTATCATATATTGACATATATGTCAAGCTAATAGGAAAAAAAATGCAATATTATATTGCGGCATAAAAACGTGATAGTATATTAAGCAATAAAAACAACTCAAAGAATAATGGGACATAAACTCCACATAGAAAGGTCACAGGCCCGGGAAGTCATGGTATATGAAGGCAGAAAAACTAAGATATACTAAGATGAAAAAATGTCACAGTATAGGTATGGCATAAAAGTGTGAGGAAACAATGTAGTATATCATGGCATAAAAGTGACAAAAAACGGCATAGTATAGAATGGCAAAAACGTGATACTATAGCATGGCAAAAAAAGGTCAAAAAATGTCATACTATAGCATGGCATAAAAATATCATGGTAAAGTATGATATAAAAATGTCAAGAAATTTCATACTATAGCATAGAATAAAGGTGTCAAAAAATGTCATAGTATAGCATGGCATAAAAGTGTCAAAAAATGACAGTATAAAATGGAAGAAAATGTCATAGTATAGCATGGCATAAAAGTGTCAAGAAACAGCATAGTATAGAATGGCTAAAAATGTCATAGTATAACATGGCAAAATACGGTAAAAAAAATGTCATAGTATAGCATGGCATAAAAGTGTCAATAAAACGACATAGTATAGTAGGTCATAAGAATGTCATAGTATAACAAGGCTTAAAAATGTCATAACATAGCATGGCATAAAAATGTCATGGTATAGTATGGCACAAATGTGTCAAAAAATGTAATAGTATAGCATGGCATAAAAGTTTCGAAAAATTTCATAGTATAGCGTGGCACGAAATTGTGAAAAAATTACATAGTATAGCATGGCATAAAAAAGCAAAAAAAATGTCATAGTATAGCATGGCATAAAAAGGTCAAAAAATGTCATAGTATAGCATGGCATAAAAAGGCAAAAAAATGTCACAGTATAGCATGGCATAAAAGTGTCAAAAAATGTCATAGTTTAGTGTAGCCCGAATTTGTGAAAAAATGACATAGTATAGCATGGCATAAACGTGTAAAAAACGACATAGTATAGCATGGCATAAAAAGGCAAAAAATTGTCATAGTATAGCATGGCATAAAACGGTCAAAAAATGTCATAGTATAGCATGGCATAAAAATGTCAAAAAATGTCATAGTATAGCATGGCATAAAACCGTCAAAAAATGTCATAGTATAGCATGGCATAAAAGTGTCAAAAAATGTCGTAGTATAGCATGGCATAAAAATGTCAAAAAATGTCATAGTATAGCATGGCATAAAAATGCTAAAAAATGTCATAGTATAGCATGGCATAAAAGTGCAAAAAACGACATAGTATAGCATGGCATAAAAGTGTCAAAAAATGTCATAGTATAGCATGGCATAAAAAGGTCAAAAAATGTCATAGTATAGCATGGCATAAAAATGTCAAAAAATATCATAGTATAGCATGGCAAAAAAAGGCAAAAAGAAAGTCATAGTATAGCATGGCATAAAAGCGTCAAAAAATGTCATAGTATAGCGTAGCCCGAATTTGTGAAAAAATGACATAGTATAGCATGGCATAAAAAAGCAAAAAAAATGTCATAGTATAGCATGGCATAAAAAGGTCAAAAAATGTCATAGTATAGCATGGCATAAAAAGGCAAAAAAATGTCATAGTATAGCATGGCATAAAAGTGTAAAAAACGTGATAATATTGCATGGCAAAAAAAGGTGAAAAAATAACATAGTATAGCATGGCACAAACGTGTAAAAAACGACATAGTATAGCATGGCATAAAAAGTGTAAAAAAATGTCATAGTATAGCGTGGCACGTAATTGTGAAAAAATGACATAGTATAGCATGGCATAAAAGTGTCAAAAAATGTCATAGTATAGCGTGGCACGAAATTGCAAAAAAATGTCATAGTATAGCATGGCATAAAAGTGTAAAAAAAAGACATAGTATAGCATGGCATAAAAATGTTAAAAAATGTCATAGTATAGCATGGCAAAAAAAAAGTGATAATATTGCATGGCAAAAAAAGGTAAAAAAATATCATAGTATAGCATGACATAAAAGTGTAAAAAAACGAGATAGTATAGCGTGGCACGAAATTGTGAAAAAATGACATAGTATAGCATGGCATAAAAATGTTAAAAAATGTCATAGTATAGCATGGCATAAAAGTGCAAAAAACGATATAGTATAGCATGGCATAAAAAGGTAAAAAAAATGTCATAGTATAGCATGGCATAAAAGTGTAAAGAAATGTCATAGAATAGCATGGCATAAAAATGTAAAAAAATGTCATAGTATAGCATGGCATGAAATTGCAAAAAAATGTCATAGTATAGCATGGCATAAAAGTGTAAAAAAACGACATAGTATAGCATGGCATAAAAATGTTAAAAAATGTCATAGTTTAGCATGACATAAAAAGGCAAAAAAATGTCATAGTATAGCATGGCATAAAAGTGTAAAAAAACGACATAGTATAGCATGGCATAAAAATGTTAAAAAATGTCATAGTATAGCATGACATAAAAAGGCAAAAAAATGTCATAGTATAGCATGGCATAAAAGTGTAAAGAAATGTCATAGAATAGCATGGCATAAAAATGCAAAAAAAATGTCATAGTATAGGATGGCAAAAAAAATGTGATAATATTGCATGGCAAAAAAAGGTAAAAAAATATCATAGTATAGCATGACATAAAAGTGTAAAAAAACGAGATAGTATAGCGTGGCACGAAATTGTGAAAAAATGACATAGTATAGCATGGCATAAAAGTGTAAAAAAACGACATAGTATAGCATGGCATAAAAAGTCAAAAAAATGTCATAGTATAGCATGGCATAAAACGGTCAAAAAATGTCATAGTATAGCATGGCATAAAAATGTC
>NW_019524865.1:965455-967088 GCF_002814215.2 Seriola lalandi dorsalis
TCAAAAAATGTCATAGTATAGCGTAGCCCGAATTTGTGAAAAATGACATAGTATAGCATGGCATAAAAATGATAAAAAATGTCATAGTATAGCATAGCATAAAAGTGTAAAAAACGACATATTATAGCATGGCATAAAAAGGTCAAAAAATATCATAGTATAGCATGGCAAAAAAAGGCAAAAAGAAAGTCATAGTATAGCATGGCATAAAAGTGTGAAAAAATGTCATAATGTAGCATGGCATAAAAATGTAAAAAACGACATAGTATAGCATGGCATAAAAAGGTCAAAAAATGTCATAGTATAACGTGGCATAAAAATGTCAAAAAATATCATAGTATAGCATGGCAAAAAAAGGCAAAAAGAAAGTCATAGTAAAGCATGGCATAAAAGTGTTAAGAAATGTCATAGTATAACGTAGCCCGAATTTGTGAAAAAATGACATAGTATAGCATGGCCTGAACGTGTAAAAAACGACATATTATAGCATGGCATAAAAAGGCAAAAAATTGTCATAGTATAGCATGGCATAAAAAGGCAAAAAATTGTCATAGTATAGCATGGCATAAAACGGTCAAAAAATGTCATAGTGTAGCATGGCAATAAAATGTCAAAAAATGTCATAGTATAGCATGGCATAAAACCGTCAAAAAATGTCATAGTATAGCATGGCATAAAAGTGTAAAAAAATGTCGTAGTATAGCAGGGCATAAAAATGTCAAAAAATGTCATAGTATAGCATGGCATAAAAATGCAAAAAAAATGTCATAGTATAGCATGGCATAAAAGTGTAAAAAAATGTCATAGTATAGCATGGCATAAAAATGTAAAAAAACGACATAGTATACCATGGCATAAAAATGTCATAGTATAGCATGGCATAAAGATGTCAAAAAATATCATAGTATAGCATGGCAAAAAAAGGCAAAAAGAAAGTCATAGTATAGCATGGCATAAAAGCGTCAAAAAACGTCATAGTATAGCCTAGCCCGAATTTGTGAAAAAATGACATAGTATAGCATGGCATAAAAATGATAAAACATGTCATAGTATAGCATGGCATAAAAGTGTAAAAAAACGACATAGTATAGCATGGCATAAAAAGGCAAAAAAATGTCATAGTATAGAATGGCATAAAAGTGTAAAAAACGACATAATATAGCATGGCATAAAAATGTTAAAAAATGTCATAGTATAGCATGGCATAAACGTGTAAAAAACGACATAGTATAGCATGGCATAAAAAGGCAAAAAAATGTCATAGTATAGCATGGCATAAAAAGGTCAAAAATTGTCATAGTAGAGCATGGCATAAAAGTGTAAAAAAAACGACATAGTATAGCATGGCATAAAAATGTTAAAAAATGTCATAGTATAGCCTGGCATAAAAATGATAAAACATGTCATAGTATAGCATGGCATAAAAGTGTAAAAAACGACATAGTATAGCATGGCATAAAAATGCAAAAAAAATGTCATAGTATAGCATGGCATAAAAGTGTAAAAATATTGTCATAGTATAGCATGGCATAAAAATGTAAAAAAACGACATAGTATAGCATGGCATAAAAATGTCATAGTATAGCATGGCATAAAAATGTCAAAAAATATCATAGTATAGCATGGCAAAAAA
>NW_019524866.1:0-2620 GCF_002814215.2 Seriola lalandi dorsalis
ACACACACACACACACACACACACACACACACACACACACACACACACACACACACTCTCACTCAAAGCACTGAGCTTCACCAGCAAAAACAGCCTCTTACCTGACTGGCCATCCAGGGAATATAAAGGCTGTGCGTGTAAAAATAACATAATTCTGTTTACATTTCATAGATGATGGCGACCCTCCAAAAATATCAGCTATTGGATCTGGGGCGTGACCTGAGCACAGCTGGAGAATCGCAGCTTCACCACCATGTGATGAAGGTCAGTGAAGGACACCTGAAAGGAACAACCTTTGTATTGTAAAACTGTCTGAATGCTCTTACTGTTTATGGAAGGGTTTATCTGAATACAAGTGTCCGCCTTCTGAACAGCAAAGTGTCATCACTCAGGCCGCCCTCACTGAAGGCCTTTGAATGCACTGTTTTGTGCTTGCCTTGAACATTGTATCCGGCAAGGCTGGCCTCGGCCCGCTTTTGAGTGCCTGACACAGATATGAGGTCACAGGGTGAGGAAAAAAGTCTTGCCCTCTCCACTGAGGCCTGTGGGCACTTCTTCCCAAGTAAACAAACAAGCAGGCGGTACTTTGCTTCCCTCAGGGGCCAATGATTCCCCTCAACAGAATGAAGAGCCACAAAAGCAGCTTTTAGATGCTGCTGCAGAAAATCTCCTGGGGACGCTTCATGGCTACCTCATCAATATCTGGTACCGCTTAGGTGTATGACACAACCTTTTACAAAGGAGCAAGCACATCTTTATTTACTGAAAGTACACACAAAGTTATTTAGTGCTCTCATGAAGCAGTGTGTTGTTGTTCTTTGTGCTACGAGGCAACAGACTTCTAGGAGAATGATGAAGTGTTCGTGTTGTCTGTGTGATGCAGCTGGAAAAATAAATTAAAGTAATTAATCAGGGACAGAAGCATCATAATATGGTATGTGACTGCCATTTATTGTGTTTTTCCCCCCTCAGCACTACTAAAGTGTGATGGCGGTGGTTTTGTGAGAGTCTGTGACTGTCTGTGTGCATGATGGATGATTGCTCTGTGGGCCATTAGAGACTTTGGAGGCTTCTGTGTGACTGTGCTTCTGAACTTCTGTTTGTCAGGACCAAACGTTGCCACAATGGCATTTTGGAGAAAAGTTTAAAGGAGAAATCATTTGCTTTCTTTCCAAGTTAGATAAGAATATCATTAAATACCGTTAAGTACTAAAAGGTTAAGGGAGGTAAAACACACAATTTGTAAGACAGCAGCATCTTATTGCAAATGTATTTCTATATTTATTTCTTGCTTTCAAAATCTTAAATTTATTTACTTAATCTTCATACATTGTGTGCTTTCAGCTGCTGTAAATCCCTCCACCTCCCCTCAATTAAAACAATAAAAACTGTTGAGATAAACAGATGAAGTAGAGGGTAGAGTGTAGTGAGGCTATATTTAGGGTCCCTCCGTGTGTGTGTGTGTGTGTGTGTGTGTGTGTGTGTGTGTGTGTGTGTGTGTGTGTGTGTGTCCTCAGGCCAGGCAGCCTGAAAGCACAAGAACCAATACCATTTCAGGCTACAAGTCCTTAGTTGCCCTCCTGTGTTCATGAAGTACAGTGTGTGTGTCTGGGCAGAGCAGACTGTATATTGCAGCCTGCTGGACTGTGTCACGGTGTTGCATGTCTGTACATGCAAACCTGATGGTGTGATACACACGTAGCTTTTGGCAGGTAGTAATAACATGAATGTGGGGGCAAAGTTGTTTTTAAACCCGGCGTGACCCAGATGTGATCTTTCCCTGCCATCACAACATACGTGAACGTCTGTAAAATCTAGGTCACATAGGGTTACAAATCACATCGGTTGTGGTGTCCTGCTTTGCCCATTTTGCCCATCAAATTTAATCATTACACATGTATAGTAATCCAGACAGTCAGCCCCCTGCCCTACTTTTGCATCTGAGAGAGAAAGAGACAGAGGCACAGACATAAACATAGACATCAACTAAGAGACAGAGGAGGGGTGGGGGCACGGCAGACCCAGACAGTGCATGACACCAACTCCTCTGCTGCTCTGCTTTAGGAAAGAGAGAGAGAGAGAGAGAGAGAGAGAGAGAGAGAGACTGGGTTGCTAGGAGACCTGGTCAATGCAAACCCAGCACCATCTGCTGCAGTGAGATCTGGAGTGGGTTAGCCAAGTCGGACAGAGAGAAATCAGCCCAGGAGGATCATTGAAAACAACACTATAGGGAGAGACAGAGGAGGACAGGGGACAGAGGGAGGGGGGAAAGGGATAAAGGATAATTGAAGAAGAAAGCGAGAAAAGAAAAAGCATATATATAAGAGTGGTGGTGGGGAGTTGAAATGAGGAAGGAAGAGGAGGAGAGTAAGCATGATGAGGAGCTTGATTAATGTATGACTAACAGGTGTGACTCTTACCCCACCCACTCATAGCCATCCTCCATGCGCATACACGCACACGCATCTTCAAATCCACTTTTACACCAAAAATCATCTGCACGATATTTCCTATATTAAATTGAGACGTGACACTGGTGGAAGAGAAACCAAGCTGCTGCTGCTGCTGCTGTTGTTGTTGCTGTTGTTGGCTGTTACTGTTTTTTCTCAGCCCCCCCCCC